>NW_010338999.1:0-277 GCF_000700745.2 Antrostomus carolinensis
CAGCAGGAGCGCAGCCCGGGACAGCACAGCCCTCCGGCCCCCTCTTCCTTCCGCCGGGCCCCCCTCCCTCCCGCCGCAGCGCAGAGCCAGCTGCGCACCCCGCGGGACCCTGCGCGGAGCCGGCTCTGCCCCGCACGGCCGCAAACCCAGCCCTGCAGCCGGCCACCACCTCACCCTTGTCCGCAGCCTCACGCAGGGGTTGGGGGGGGGAAGAACTTTGCAGCGTTAAGCGCGATCCCGGTTCGCAGGCGCGGAGGTGCTGCAGGGTCCGGGTCAG
>NW_010338999.1:371-1870 GCF_000700745.2 Antrostomus carolinensis
TGGACGGACACAAGTTGCTTTCACAGTTGAAGATTAAACCCCGAGAAATTAAAAGACTTATAAATCCCTTAGTCATTTGCTTAATTAGCTTTAGAACCTTGGAGTGGGTGCTTAAAACCCCGAGAAATTAAAAGACTTATAAATCCCTTAGTCATTTGCTTAATTAGCTTTAGAACCTTGGAGTGGGTGCTTATCACCTAGCTGTTTGCTTGCTTAAATCATTAAACTTACATCTGCTCTTCTCAGCCCCTGAGAACACGATGGCCTTAGGACCTTTGCAGATGTTCTCCCAAAACGATGTCATGGGTGTCTAAGCTCAGGGAAGAACAGAGAGGTAAGAGTTAATGACTGAACATTCTTCAAGAAATATTGTCCTAAATGCATGAGTGAGGCGTCACTGAACAAGGTGGAAGAGGAAATCAATCAGTGGACATTGTGACAAAGCCTACTGAAGACCACCGACTCATTTTACTGCGCAAGCGTGAAGGACATTTACATATGCTAAGTAGCAACTAATATGCATGTATTAGGTCAATATAATGTGTGCTAAAACAAAGACACACACACCTTGGGGGAGCGATCTCCGTGTGTGTCCAGTGCTGCAATAAGGAATACCTGCTCTCTAAAACTCCAAAACGAGTCTCAGAGTGTTTCTCTGACCGGCTCTCTCAGTATCAACCACAGAGAGTATTTTTGTTTTTCAAATGGGGATCAGACCTGCCCGGCTCATTCTGACACACACAATGAACCAAGTGAACAGGCACACGGCCCAAACCCACCTTCTCTAGGTGGGGACTGTCTAGTAACAGATGAGTCATCCAGAGCCAGCTGAGGGGATAACACTGAAGCAGCTGTGATGAATCGGGTCTGAAGGGCACTGTGAATGTGTCAGCCCTCTGCTGACTGCCATTTAGTGAGGACAGGTAACGACACGAGCCAGCAGCCACCCCACGCACAGCAATACTGAGTGCTGGTCATGTACCCACCCTGAATCCTCAGTTAAAGAACTAGCTCATGCCAAGTCATGAGCTTTCTCTGCAAAGACAAAGACTACATACATGAGTGAAGCATCTTCTTTGTGCTGCATGCAGGTGTATGTTAAAGATCTGCTCATAATCGTTCTTGTTCCTCCCATCAGCAGCATCCTGTGTTCAGTTGCCCTTGATTTCTCCTTTGGCTCAGATGCTGGCAGGACAGTAACTGGCTTCTTGCTCCTGCTACATGACACTGTTCTAGATCCAGAGCTGGAGACAGAAAGTCCTGGATGCTTAAAGAACAAAGCCCCACCATTAAACCTGGAGCAATTCATTATCATGCTGGACATAAGAAGCAGTATTTCCTTTTGGCAATTATTCTCCTTTAGTCCCCAATTCTGCATTGCTGTTTGGAGTTACAACAGAACATCAGGTCACTTGATTTTCTGCATTTTTACTTATTTACACATATGAAATTTAACAAGTGTCTCTCCCATTTTATCTTACATATTCACACAGTCAGGT
>NW_010338999.1:1910-46919 GCF_000700745.2 Antrostomus carolinensis
GCCAACAGCACCAATCATTTCCAGTGACGGTACACTGCTACCATCACACTCTGTGCTGAATCTAACTGCCCTGGAAAACCATCTGCACTCTCCCTCCCTTACCTCTGCTCAAACTGAAGTTTTGGCAGTCAAGGACTGCAGCTACTTGAAACCAAGCTGAGGTCAGGTGATAGATATTGGCAAGCCAAGAGCTCAGATTCTTTTTCCAAGGGCTTAATCAAATTCTGTTGAATATCAACAGCAATATTGATCAGGTCCCCTTGGAGCCTCAGGATGAAACCAACAGAGTGGCTCTTTTCCAGTCATCCTTCACCTCCACCTCCTTGCCACAAGGTAAAGCTTCTAGCTGTCTCCCTAAGAGATACGACCCTACTTCATGGAGCACTAGCGTGCATCTTATCTAGACAATCAGTCCAGAACAAAACAAGCCGGCTATCTTTGTTCCAGCAGAAGTCTGTAAAGTCTTTCAGCAACCGATCAGCAAACTTCTCATCCCCAGTGGCACTGGACCGCCACGTTTTGGTCAGCATGGTGTTGTAGGCCCAGTTGTAGCCAATGCGCTCTTCACAAAACATGTTCTGGTTGGTGGAGCTAGTGGAGTTGCGCCGGCGTCGCTGCTGCCCACAAGAAAATTTCCGCTTGGAATACGGTAGCTGCAAAAACACTGTCCCTGGAGGAAACAGACAGGACTTTAGTCTTAGGCAGACCTAAGTCCCTACAACTGGTAGCTGACTCATTAAGTTCTGAAAAAGAAACTGGACTGAGTTTCATTTAATTGCCTTTTAGCAACATAAAGTGGGATGTAATTTTCCTCCTTTGCTTTTACATGCTACTTCTTCCTGCAAATTACAACACTGGGAGAGAGCACACTTAGTCTTGCCTTTCTCATGGTAGAAGGGAATGAAGCAAAGATGCAGACTCTAATCCATCTTTCTAACTTTACATCAACTTCTGTTCTCTTCTGCAATTTTCCAGAAGCTCTCTTCCTGTCATTGTCTTCATGTCTCAGCAACCCCTCAGAACATACCAAGTTATTTTACTGTCATCTGCCATTCATGGAGCTTAGTTAGAAGTGCTGACAGCACCAACATTTATGAAGAATGAGAGCAAGTGCTAAATGCTTTATCTGTCTCCCACACAGTGTGTATAGGTAGAGATGCATCTACAACTGACCTTAAGCACGAGAACAGAGCAATGACTTGTCCCAACACCTTTCCCTCCTATTGGCTTCTAGATACACATTTATTCTTACTGCACTTGGAATAAGCTCTGCCTTATTTTTTTTATTTCTCCATCTCCTGGAAAGAAAAGTTTCAGAGACACTATAAAGCAAGATTTCAAACCAATGACATTGATTAGCAGCACCACTTTGTGCTTTTCATACCACCTCTCCAGCTTTCTGGTTTGTGTTGCCTGACACACATATTTCTCATCTGACTAGGGACATAATGAGGACTAACATCACTGACGCAGAACACAAACTGCATGTAAGATGGTTGTTTATAACAACCTCCTCTGTGCCCCAAGGCCTGACAAATATTGCTCACCTGTGACATGGATATATTGGGGCTTGTTCTCAGCTGGGAAGTTGAATGCAGAGGCCGAGTATTTATCTTGCACAAATCCAAATCTAGAGAAACAAACATCAGGGGAATTAAAAAAAAAAAAAATCTATAAAAAAATAAATAAAAATAAAAATACCCACTCCAGCTAGGATTCCTTCAGCCCAAGGCAGAGACACCAGGGAAAACCTTCAACTATCACAAAGGCTCCCTCTTCTCATAGCCTGAAGGCAAGGAGAAAAGGGATGGAGACCTGAGCTTCTCCAAATATTCTCTGCCCTGCTCCACCCAGTGTGAAAGACTGTAACTCCACACTGACCTCTGTCCCAACTCGTGTCAGAAACAAGAGCATCAGTAGTTCAGTCTGGGAGGGCACTGAGCAGTCCCTGATAAAATGGGGCAGCTGCACACAAATGAGGGAAGAGTGATAGTCAAGACAGACATTCCTTGGGTATATTTCAAGCTTTAACATAGCTTTTTTTCATGCAGGGCAATATTCTGCACATAACTTCAAGCAGCTCACCTGACAATTCTTTGTTATTTGTGGAATATTTGTTCCTCTCCTGCTTTCTAAGCTAATGAAAGCTTATTTCCAAGCTAAAGTCCATTACAAAAGGCAGTCTCTCTATCATGAAAAAGACTTTGGCAGCAACACCATGAAACAAACTGGTAGCTCAAGCACACAAAGCAGTAAGGCTAGATAATATTCAAAGTTTCCAACAATTCCATCTTAAACTGGGCCCAACCTCCTATGTATAGCTCACATCCCAGCCTATTGTCAACCATTGGTGGTCATCCAGTTCAAGACTGTGTTAAGTACACATGAAAGAAATAACTGTCTCTTCTCAGAAACAAGCCTATTTACAGTCTATCTGCTCCTAACAGAATAACAGGACGCCTTCCAAAGGCAATGCCCTCCCGAGGAGGAGAGTATGGTTTGCTAATGAGTGACAGGCTAAAACACTACCTGCCCCTTGCACCCACAGAACCATCACCAGGCATTCTAGCTATATTTTAGTCTAATAACCTGCCAGCAGAATTCAGAGAGGCAGATGACAGAGCCCACATGACTCAGGAGTGACTGTTCACCAGAGGTCTTCATCCTACATTATCCAGGGAGACAGGAACTTTCAGTCATTCTGCTCTGTACGTACCTGTACGCTATCGCTTCCTGGAGGAGATGCATACGGTCCCAGTATGTTTCTGGTTCAAAGCCTGAAACAAACAAAAAGGTAACAATTACCTAGTAAAGCCACTTTATTTCCTTCTTTTCAAGACTTCAGTTTCCCTCATAAGACCTCTGTGCACTTCTTTTCCAGCCATTTCTTTTGGTCACTTTTTTTTTTTCTGTCAGCTGTCCCTTGAATGCCATCTTATTAGATATGTGTCTTACACACTCCAGTAGCAGATTCATCCCTGAATTAGCTTCTGCATCTCTTGAGATGAAGGAAAGAAACATAATGGGGTGTGTGGGAGGGGGCAAGGAAGGAGAGCAGGCTCTGTGTATCACCACAGAGTGCTCTGAAAATACTTAGTTCAAATTCAGTGGGGCTATGGAGAGCTCACAACATATGGATTTGTCATCGATCGTTTTACATTTACACCTGGACACTTGGTCAAGGGTTAATGGAAATAAAGAAAACTATCATCTTTACTATTTTAAAAAAGAGCCTTTTTCTAATTGTTGTCCCTTCTCACAACACAATTTTGCCTCTGTCTGCATGGGGACAGAGTTCTCCGATATTTGAGCTTCCACCTGAGACTTACCGCAACAGCATCACTCAAATGGGCGAGGTCACATTGCAGAAAAGGAGATTGCAGTTTCTAGCTCTTAATCTCATGTGCAAACACTCCTACCATGAATGTAACCATGGCAACAACAGAAAAAAAAAACAGAGGATGGCAGTTGTGAAAGCCTAATCTCACTGAGGGGGAGAATAAACAAATGCAGGATACAAATGCAGAGCAGATGTGGGCAGGGTCTCCCAGCAAAATAGACTCGCACAGTATAACATCATGTCAAACACAATAACTACTTGATATAGGCTCTATGAGGGTAGGTAACATTAGGGCAACAAAGGTCACTAGGGAGAGAACCTTTCCTGTGCCTTGGTACTTCTTGCTGCCAGCCTCATACGCTGTTGCATGCTGATTAGCCTGCCAGCACAGCTTCCTCTGGGCACCACCTTCCTGAGGGTGGCTGCTGAAACGCAAAAACAGGCCCTTCATCCAGCTGATGCATGGCTGGTAAATGAGGTTCTTCATGTCAGCTACATGACAGAAGGGACCTGACTGCAGAAAAGTGTACCCAGGGGTAAACCAAAGAACATTTCTTACCATCAAACAAATGCTCACTACCCTCCTTCAACAAGCAGCTAACATTGAGCGGGATGAACAACTGGGCTCGAAGTGGGTCTCCATATAAGTAACTGGGCAAAGCAAATGGACCTTCCAAGACTGGAACTAGCAAGAAACCACAGGATGTGGCTTTCCGATGCCAACCTTGAACCTGAGAAGAGATTCAAACAGTGAATCATACAACATATGTCAAACTGAAGAAGGGCACTTATGTGCATAGGAGCAACTCATTCCCCATGAATAGATCAGACGTGCCCAATTCTGCACAGGCTCAGCTTGCTTTGCCATGGCAAGCACACAAGTGTTCTTGTAAGCAAAGCAGTACAAGCACAAGACACCAGGCTTTCCTTTTTAAGTGCCACATCAATCAGAAAGCACTTTAAAATAGGACATTTTTCAGGAACTGATTCAGCCTACTTATCATCAGTGGCTAAGCACTGCTGCTTTACTGGAACAGTGCAATAGATTTTAAATAAAAGCAAAAACAATCACCTTGTGCTATTTGTCTGGGTGAGGTAAAACCTGGTGTTAAATAATTCCGAGTTTTACAGAAGCTACAAAAGGGAAAACAAAACAAAAATCTAAAAATTAAACAAAAATTTGCACAAACTGTTTGCATTTTCAATTCAAAATGTTTCCAGCAAGTAAGTTAGTTTGTTTTTAAAAAAGCTAAAAAGCATTGCTGAACAGGAAGAACACATTGCCTGGAAAACTCCTGTCATGAAAGCAATTCCACTGAGATTTAAAGTTTTCAGGTTTGGGGAGAGAAGGAATGCACTGTGAAATAGATTCCTTTCCAAAGACCCAGCTCAGGGCTTAAGATTTTGCCTAAGGGGGACTTAAATGTCATCTTGAACTGTACTGATCTTTGCAAACTGTGCATGAAAGCCACTAAATGCAGAACACTATCCTGCATGCAGAATGACTACAGATAGCATGAGAAATGATGATCAGATGCAGCAGTGCTAATGACCATCAGTAAAAATTACTTAGGGAAAGAAGGGCAGATCCAACCCACTCTCCCTGCCCTCATACTTCCCATCAACTTCCCATGACAACGTCCCCAGCAGTCTAAGGGATGCAGAGGCCAGAGGGGCATTGCTGTGGCTACCCAGAACACAAGGACTCTTACCATCTCAAAAAGAACAGCTGCAGTCACTGCCATCCAGTGTAACTTGATTTCAAAGGCAGCATTCAGGGAGAAATTGCCATGGTAATAACAACTGCACCACTCCAAACGGTCCGTGCGGTTATTCACATCCACATCAAGTGTCACTGTCCGTTGCTCAGGCACCGTGGCAGCTACACAGCCAAGGAACAGGGGTATATTTAAAAGATGCATTAAAGAGAGGGTGGGAGATGGGATGAAGAGAACAGAAGAATCAAGACAAGCTATTTGAAATGAAGTTGTCCTCCCGCTCCTCCCCAAATATTTTTGGGCTAGCAGAATAGTCCCAGAATGCTGCTCATCCAGATTATAAAAGACAAAAAATCTGAAGTATTACTCATATCAGGGGTCTGTGCCACAGAATTACCTCCCCAAGCAGTCAAAAGATGTTTCAGCTGCAATAAAGAGACAGAATCAAGAGTCAAGCAGCTAATCAATAAGCGATTGGTGCCATAATTATATATGGCTAAACAACATCAGCTCCTTCACACCCAAGACATTCCAAATTGGTTTTAGTATTTCTATATGCCCCCACCAGAGATCACAACAGGGTGCTGTTACACAGGACAGAAGTATTCCAGGACTTTCCACAGCTGAAGGAGATCAGAAGTTAAACTTCTTGTTTCTTTAACCCCACATTAATATCCCACATTACCGCACTGCTAAAACTGCACATCCAACACTTTTTGTAAAAGCATGAGAAGTCAGCCAAGACTCATGCAGCAGCGTCACGATCACTGCAGTACCTGCTACTGCTGTGCAATAAGTGCTGGGATAGTGCCCAAGATCCAGCTCCCTTGTGCCCCACACCCCAGCATCACGGTGAATGAAAAATCTCAGGTAATCAGGCAAGATGAGAAGAGAAGCACAGAAAGTGGAAGCGACCTGGCTGGTGTCATACAGCAGACTGCAAGGCCAGGGATAGAACCCAGATCTCCTGACTTTGAGACCAAAGTCCTGCTATGAACCACGTTGTCACTTTCAACTTTTCTTTAAGCAAACAGGTAATTCAACATTTCCATAATGTTAAAAATTGACACAAAACAAAGGGCTGCAATAGTACTATTGAAAAACCTCTGCCCTTGTGCTATAGCATGGATGAGGGATGAATATTGTTATTTCTTGCTTAAGTAGACAAAGATGTGCACACTTTTATATGGTCAGCTTTTAAATGACCTTATAATTTAATGGCTTAATGGTGTTTAAAAAAAATGGCTGAAGTTCTTCCTTAAGGCAAATGGAAAGTTCCCACCTTCCCTTCTACTGCAAGTTAGCTAGAGACAGTTTTCAAGGTTATAAGAAAACCCTTTATATTGCTAGTACTGCAGCTTAGGAACAGAAAAAAAAAAAGAAAAAACCCAATAAAAATGGAAGAACATCACCCAGTTTTGTTTTGTAAGTAAGATTCATTTTTGTCTTTGGGAAATGTATCATCTGCAATTTCTGAGTTGGTTTGGTATTGTCAGACAGACCAACATCTTGTGATTCTCTTTTTCTTGCTGCTTTTCAGTGGAATATCACTGTGAATGCAATGCTTGTGGTTAGAAGGTTACAGTGCCAGTTTTGTAATGAAGTATGTTGGAAAACAACATCCCAAAAGCTGTAAAGCAAAAGCAGCTCAGTCAGGTAGACGTTGGTCATTAGCTAGGAGGTCAGTGATAACACCACAGTCCAGTGTGCCCAAAGTAGCACACTGTGAAGAATGAGCTCCCTGCTCCCTTAGACTGTTCCTTTTTCCAGACAATGCAGACTCCCCATTAGGGCTGGAGCTTCTCTCTCCACCTTGCCTGCAGCTGTAATTCACAGGTAAAGCAGCGGGAACACAGTCCCATCAGGTGATCTAATCAAAAGGACCTTAAAGACTGCTAAGAAATATCCACATGTCTGAATTCAGAAGCTTCAGAATAAAACCAACTTAATTTTAATAGAATAAAATCCGTCTTCTGTAGATCTGATTTTAAGAGGACTCACCTGCTTCCCAATTGTCTTGTATCATTATGTATTTAACTAATGATTTATGGAGTAAATCGGAGAGGAGCAGGCAGGTTATTCTCCAGACGCAGACTACACTACACACATGACTACGATTGCTAGTGCATGCTTTGCTACAAATCAAAAGGGACAAGATTAGGTATATCACAGATCAGACTTCCACTGGGAAGGGAAAAGGGACAATCACTGGGCAAGTGATAGGGGAATTGGGAGGGATAAAGATTTTAGAGATACATGGAGCTTGTTCCAGAGCTCCCAATGCTTGCATGCAATTTTATGTCACAGCCTGACATTTAGGGAAGGTAGGGAAGGGAAGAAATAAAAAACACAACCAAATCAAAACCAAGAGAGGAACAAATGAAGTCACGTGGACCAGAGGTCATCTGGGTTTAGTAAAGCTCCTTGCCTCAGATGAACTGGTAAAGTTTGTTTTTTTAATACTGTTTAGAAGAGGGACAGCACAGAAACATCAACTCAAACAGTTTCTTTGTAAGAAAAAAGTTCCACACTGGATTTTTCTCCAACAAACTATTATTCCTGGGATAACCAGCCTGCATGTGAGCAATCTGGAGGCATTTTTCATTCATACAAGGACTGCAAATTAGTTAAATACCAGAATGAACATAATTCCAACTGAAATGAAAAAAAAAAGGGCTACACAGGAGTGTAACTACATCACATGCTGAGGGAATACACATTTTCCTGGCTGGCATTAAAGAAAAGGTGAGAGGGGCACTAAAGCACCCTTCTTTCTTTGCCTGTTTCCCCAGGTGCAAGTTGAGTCTCAGTCTTCTCATCTCAAAGAAAAGACAGAGAAAAGTGAAGTACTTTTCTTGGACTAAATAGTGAGTAGAAAACCAAAGCAGGAACAGGATCTGGCCCAAGCACCTCCAGCTTTCACAATACTTTCATGCCAGCCTACGTTCAGGCTTCAGCTCTGGCCAGTCACTGAGCTAATGACATTGGATGCCAGCCAAGGCAACAGATTATCGTGTGACAGGGAAAAATATCCGGCATATGCTGGCTTCAGGGAATTAGTTCAGACTTCCTATCCTTAACACTGTCCCCTTTCTGATGCTGTTCCTCTTCAAACAAGGCTTTCAGAAATACATGAGGATTACTGTAACTTCAGGTTTAAAAGATACTACACCAGTAGTAAGTCACTTGTCTTCAGAAGGTCAAATATACAAAACAGGAGAAAAGCATAATTTTCATTTTAGCCTTAATTGACAGGTCTTTAAAAGATGCATCTCAATAAATCTGAAGTTGCAGTTCCACAGCAATGATTTTTCTCATAATTTTAAACAAGAACAAAAGCAAGTGACTCAGGCTGGCCTGGAAATGCAACAAAAAGCTGACAAAGGAATACAATCATGCAGCCAGTATGTTTCACAGGCTGTTAGTGGCAGTCAGTGTTATGCTTCCCACATTACAGAACTTCAATAGTGGTATCTCGCCCAGCAGCAAGATCTTCCACACGCAAACCCTACTGCTTCCACACTGCAGGGATCATTGGTAGCTGGGCTTCTCAGACTTCAATATAAGGACTCTGGCTATACATGGTTCAGATCAGCCCAGAAGCCTCCAGCACATCACAGAAAACTAACACACCTGGATCTCACTGTGGGTTTTGCCATTAAGAAGCAATGAGACATGTAATCTCAAGTACAGTTTGGTTGCTCTGCTGTTCTCACAACTTATCCCTCCATACTCATCACAGCTTGTGAAGAGTCTCTCTGGATCTGCAAGGAGACAAAGTCAGTAATTTCCTCTCTGAATTCTAGAGGATGACATGGCAAGGGAGGTTCAGGAAGAAGGAATATTTCAAGAATACTTTTTACTGTATTCCAGTACTCGGAAGCAAAAGTTGCCTGCTCAGCCAGTGAAACACACCTCCAGCATACGAGAACAAGTCCACGTGCAAGACACATGTAAGGCCAGCATGAAATTTGCAGCTTTATTGCTGGTCCACGTGAGATCATACCCTTGGCTGGCTGCTCTTCCCCTTTCAAACTATTCCCCTGAACTTCCCCAGCTGTCACCTGTGCTGTGCATCTACCTAATAGTGCAGCTGCCTGGCTCCGTCCTCCGAAACTGCGGCTAAAGGAACTGTGCCTACTTGCATAGGAGGCTGGGCGGCTGGGCAGCCAGGGCAGGAAAAACGCTGGGATTTCGGAGTGCAGGAGCTCTTCTGCCACAAATGCCACCTCAAACCATTTCCTCTGGAAGGCAGAGAAGTCATCCATGGCAGCTGTGTGCCACATGGCAGGCTGCTGCATGCCCACTGAACAAAAAGGAAGGGGAAGGACAGATCGCAGTTAGAAACAAGTGTTCAAGATCAATAAAGAGATGTAATCCTTTCTGAAAAAGAAGGGAAAAAATAGGTTATGTTGTCTGCAATTCCTTTTTTTTTTTTTTCTGACCAAAAAGGCTGAATTTCTTTGACTCTCTTTCAAGTAGTGTTTCTGGTTGCTGCCAAAATGCATTTCTGCTGCAGCATCCGTAAGAATCAAGTGCAGCTAGTGATTATGCAAAGGGATAATGAGGGAAGTCTTGTAATAACACAATGCTGACCTCGGTCTGGTTCTTTGTCCACAACAATCTTGTAAAAATAAAAGCCATAAATAAAGGTTCGTAAAGCTTCTCCAGACGCATGGACAATAAGCTGCTCTTCTAGCATTTTCTGAACAAAAAAAAAGAGAACAGAGCAAACACGATAAAAAAGGAGAAGTCACTCTTCCAGTTACATAAAAAGGTTTCTAGACAACATTAGGAAATAATTTTCTTGACATCTTTTTGTCCAGATATGTGCAAAATGAGAATAATAATGAGAATATCAGCAATGTTATCTCTGGATATTCAATAAATGTAGCAAGACCTTATCTCCCTGAGAAACTGCGTTTGACTTTTCCACAGACGTTTGCCTTCCCCCCTTACCCTGCTCTGGTTTTATAGATGGATTTATAGGAAGGTAAAAAAGATGGAAACATTCTAGGCTCTCTCTTAATTGATATGGGATCTCAGCAGAGGAATGAACTCCAAAACATTTCCAACCTTCCGCCCCTGACACAGTTTGATAGGTAGGAAAAAAATTCATGAACACAAGCAGTATATCTTGCAGAAAGCATGTATACTTCAGCATCCATGAAAGAGAGGTCATATGCTGTTTTCATTCCAACCTCATTAACTAACTATGTGAAGAAAAACCAAAACTAAAACCAAATCACACTGTAGTGCCTCATAATTCTAACACAATGGTGAGTTCTTGGTAACTACTAGCTAATTGGAGGTTATACACAGAACTGTCATCATATGTAAGTGGAAAAATATATATATTACTACTGAATAATATGTTGCCATTTTGTGACAGGGAATCCAAAAAATGTCATCATTACCTCACATTCTGTTGAACACTGTTTTCAATACCTATCAATAAGAGGATTTTAATAAGAAACAGAAATTATTGCTATGCTCTCTTCTACAATTCTACTTTCTTCATAGAGTGAGGTATTTCTGTCCCTCCATATACCCTGACAGCTCTCTTACCTGCATTATGTCAATCGCCATGGCTTGGGTTTGCACACCTTCCACATTATTCACCAGCCAGTGGACAACTTCTGCACTGATGAAACAGTATGGAGAGAGGCCCTTCTGTTCAGAGAGCAGCTGGATCCCTGTGCTGAATCACAGCAAGTCACACATGTTAACACAGACTGACTGATAGTTCTTTTAAGTTACAAAGGAAAAAAAAAAATCACTGCTGGGGGAAAAAAAAAAAAGAGAAGATCCCTGCTGGGGGGATACAGGACAAGAAACACACCATGTCCCCAGAGTGACACATCGTTAGCTTCTGATAACAAGACGAAGAGCTAACATTGACAGCATTTTAGTGTTTTACTGAGAACTCTGGCTTTCACGAGATTCTGGGATGGTAATAATTGAACTCACTGCAGCAACACTCATACACCAATTTCTATAAAATTCCTTGTTGGAGAGATTGGAACTGAATAACAAAAGAAAGCTTAAAACTCTTCCACAGCTGATACGTGGCTCTCCTTTGAGTGACTCTGTGCCTCCTCTTACAAAACATCTAGTTGTTAAGCATATTTATATTAAAAACTTAC
The DNA here is from genome assembly GCF_000700745.2 of Antrostomus carolinensis. Taxonomy (NCBI): domain Eukaryota; kingdom Metazoa; phylum Chordata; class Aves; order Caprimulgiformes; family Caprimulgidae; genus Antrostomus; species Antrostomus carolinensis. The sequence goes on from NW_010338999.1 coordinate 13,115, forward strand.
GTTGGGTGTTTCATGGCTTCGAGAATCTCTATCAAGGTGGAGCAGGAAGTCAGAGTGCTTGCTGAACACTGCTGAGAGCTGGGAAGTCAACAGAAGTATGTTCAAAAATCAAGGAAGTTGCCAGATTTGTTCAAATGTGTATAATTAAGAAAACTGCTCTCTCTTGTGCAAAGAAGGGCAATGGAGCTGGTGAAGGGGCTGGAGAACGAGTCTTATGAGGAGCAGCTGAGGGAACTGGGATTGTTTAGTCTGGAGAAGAGGAGGCTGAGGGAAGACCTTATTGCTCTCTACAACTACCTGAAAAGAGGGTGTAATGAGGTGGGTGTTGGTCTCTTCTCCCAAATAACAAGTGACAGGACAAGAGGGAACGGCCTTAAGTTGCGTCAGGGCAGGTTTAGGTTGGATATTAGCAAAAAATTCTTCACTGAAAGGGTTGTCAAGTATTGGAACAGGCTGGCCCGGGGTGGGGGGGGGGGACCCTCGTGGAGTCACCATCCCTGGAGGTATTTAAAGGATGTGTAGATGTGGTACTTGGGGACATGGTTTAGTGGTGAACTTGGCAATGGTAGGTTTATGGTTGGAATAGATGATCGGAATGGTCTTTTCCAACCAAACTATTCTATGATTCTTCTCTTCCCAACAATGACTTTGCCTTTTTCATCTCAAGAAGGACAACTAAAAGCATCAGACCAGTATTTTCCCCCTGAGGTCATCAGGTCATTGCCATAATGACCCAATGCACACTATATTACACACAGCCATACTCAGGAGCAATTGAGAGCAAACATTTTGAGGCCAGCTTTTGGGTTTTTTTTTACTGTAATATACAACCACAGGAAACAGGTGCTAATATAGTTTATTTTTAATGTTGCTTCCTCCCTGGTGTCTTGCCTCCAGGTTAGAACCTCTTAATTTCATCAACTTACTCAATCCAATTAGACCTGCAGGGCCTCCCTTTGCTAAAACAGACAGAAGACAGATGTCAATTCAAAGCCTGGATTTCTGCTAACAGATTTCAGAAATGGAATTTCTTTGTTCTTCATTCCTTGAAGAATGAAGCTCTTTTTGAGGGTAGGGAAAATCAGGCCTTGCGTTCATTTAATTCTGGAAAACTAGGTTGCAAGGCTTATTTTACTACCACTCTTTGTGCATGTGGAAATGCTGCAGTAAGGTCTTGTGACAAGTGCCTTCTAGTGCTGACAGACACAGCACATCTTGTTCTCAAGGTTCCTGTTTAAGTGCCCATTCCTTGATACCAGAGAGGGGAATGTAACTGAACAGAAGGGCAGTGTAGCACTGCTGTGCTTTTCTTACCTGCCCTCTGCAGCACCAGCTGTGGCATATCCTTGGTCTGCAACGTTCTGGGAACTTCCCAAGGTCTGTGTGTTGCCCCGATCAGGTAATTGCCCCATGTTTATCAATGCGTTGCCATCTGAGGATGCAGGAACCGATTGATCTATAGAGACCTGCAAGGAGTAAACACAGCAACATCTTTATGAAATTCATGATGTAATTCGTTTCCCATTTTCTCCCCTCCCAGCATCATCTGTACCTCAGCTGAAGTTAGTTAGCAACAAGCATTACTACAAGTCAAGCACAAGCATAGGCAGAAAGGATAAATACAGTCTTACTTTTGTCATCGCTACAGAGCTACTGACAAACATGAAATTCAGACCGCAGTAAAGATGAGGATCACCAGCCCAGCAACAACCGTGTTGAGAGAACTACTGGCAAACCAGCAACAGCAGTCCCAACCTGCCATTTTTAACTTGAGTGAGTAGCTGTGATTATAAACATGCAATGGACAGAACAGGAAACTTAATCACTATGGTGGTAGTAAGCAGTTCGAAAAGCATTAAGTAGTAAGCAGTTCGAAAAAATAAATTCATCTGTAACTCTCAAACAAAAATATGCAAATGTATCACACAGAATTCAAGTTTCATAATGCACAAAATCAGCTCATCTTCCTTCCTTCCTTCGGGTAGTATCAGGAGGCTGGTTGGCACCCACCCACACCTATGTCGCCAAGACAACAAGAACACTTTCCTCCCGCAGGAACACTTGTGCTATTCCAACGGTAGACTGAATAGTTCACAAAATTAACATAAAATCATTTCAGAAAGAACATGAATGCTGAAGGATTCAGCAAAGTACAGGCTGTAATTGCCATCTGTCATTAACACGTATGGTTTAGGAAAGGCATATTATATAAAAGCTAGAGAGGTGGGGGAGAGGAACACGAACAGCAGAGTAACTGAGTAACTCAAGCTGGTGTAAATACGAGGGCAGATCTGCCATGATGTATCCACAGCACATGTACAGCTAAAAATCACAAAGTTCGTAGTTTGACTTAGGTCTAATAGCCAGACCAGAGTCCTTTATTTATGCCATTTCTCATGTCCCAAAGATCCCTCACTCTGCAATGGCAGATGTCCCTTTTTGGGCAGCCAAAAACGGCAGATGCTCCAACGTGGAATCTACAGTCCCCACAGCCAGCTAAATCCACTCTCTCCCTCTCCTCAGAGCTCACTTCAACCAGCAGTATTTTCCATGGACACACTGTGTTATTGCTAACTCCTAACTGGTGCTAAGTGTACAAACAACTTCTGTCACGACGACTCTCTTAAACCAAGATGACACCAATATTTTCAGCCCTCATTTGTTTAAGAATCCAAGGACACAATTTGACTTGGAATTCCCCAGAGCCACCTGTCAGTCAAATACCACAGAAGAAATTTAGCCAAGAACAAGATGAATAAGCTGTTGCCATTTTGTTTAGCAAGGGAAGATGGAAAATGAGTACTTAGAGACACAAAAAGTGAAGCTTCAGTAGCTGACAAGACAGTACTGCAAAGGACAGTAAGGCAGAGCACACAAACATCCAAAGCACATCACAGACATTGAATGGTGGAAGGAAACAGTCGCATCCACCACAGCTAACGCTGTGCATCTCCCTCTCAATGAGCAGATCTGGAAACTAAGACAGCTTCCCCACGTGGCAAGCCCAGGACAACAAATGCTCTCCACCACCAGAGTCCAAAAGCCAGAGATTACAAGATCCCATTAAAAACTAACCTGTGAGTAGAAGGTTGAAGCTGTACGTGGGCTGCGAACAAAATCCATAAAGAAGGCCCCATCCTAAAGGCATCAGAGTAAGTAGGCCCATTAATGGCAACAGCAACAAGGAGTTGAAGAAAAGCAAATACAAGGTTGTGCAAGTATGAAATGACCACAGAGAGAAAGTATGAGGAGAATGCAAATCCCAAACAGACCCAGAACGTCAGATGCAGCAGAATGCAGAGCATCAGGAGTTACTCACACGCATACCATTACTTTCTCTCTCTGTAACAAGACATTGCTCTTCCTTAGAGCAGATGCTTTTCCAAAGTTTTGAAAACCACACTGGTCAGAAGCCAATTGAAACTACAGCATTCCCTCCACACTTCACAGGAGAAAGACTTGAGCTCTTAAGCACATGGGTTTCCATCCCAAATGCAAAGCTGAGTAGTGATACAGAAACCTGTAGAACTGCATGTATAATGACAAACATCCAAAGAAGAACAGCTTTTTTCCTAGTCTGTCAGTCATTCAAGTGATAAAGAGAGAGAGACAAAGAAGCTCCTTTCAGGAAGCACACTCTTCCTCTCAAATGCAAGTCTGGTATGGTACAAAGGAAAGGGAAGAAAAATTCATCACAAAGATCTTTCCAACACTGTGTTTAATACTTCATGCAAAATTAAACAGGCACTGCCTGTGCTATGTTCCCCGCCTACTTGCAAACCCTGGATGAATTTATCCCCGGCTGCTATTCAAAGATGTGTCAAGATTCTCTTAACACATAAGACAATGCAGTGGAACTCAACTATATTTTCATTCCCTATTTGCAATTCTTTATTCTGTTCCCTAGGCAAAATATTTTGTCTAGCCTGCAGTTAAGATTATACTTACCCTGGTATATACATATAAAATATTTTCTGGAAAGAATCAATGCCAGGGTTATATGGCTGGCAATTTATGTAGTGTAGAAGCAGAGCCAAACACCCTACATCCACAAGGGCAAAGGCTTCCCAAACAGATCATGCATCAAGCTAACTCCCTAGGTCAAAATCCTACTGTATTGCCCAGTAAGTGGCTTAAGTGACTTGTCAGTTCTACTCTGAAACAGAGTAAAGGTGGAGACAGTGGCTCAGTTTTGTTTTGGAATAACTCCAGCACCGAATAGCATCCTAGAAAAGCACTTGCTCCCTTGGCTGCTGACAGAGCACACAGCTGTGACAATTTGTCAGTACTTTGGCTGCAAGTCTCTGGACAGCCAATAGACATACCCATGCTGGGGAGCCCTAAAGGGCTTGTGTTGTCCTGGAAACATGAAGCACACACTTGCTGATGTCTCCACGTGAGCACAAGTTGCCTGATAAGGCTACCTGTCCACTGGCACCTTTCCAACAAGTGCCAGCAGTCAGTTTGGAGATCCCCATCACTACTCTCCCAGTCCTTATGTGTAAATATTTATAGGAGTGTTTACTGCTGTAGTCTGAAAGGCTTTCAATTGATAAAGTACTCTTCCAGATTACCCAGTTAGTCCTCCAGAGAGGCTTTTGAATACAGTTACTTATAAAATTGCCCAAGATCCCATTTGCTTATTAGCATTTGCTGATGGCAGAGTCTGCTACTTTGTTTCCAATATACTGTGTGCCATTGCTAAGGAAGCCAATTTTGCCTTTTTCCCTCTGCTGCACAGAACAACCGGACACGACGTCCTTCTGTCCCGTGTCCTTTGTGGAATTTTCACCAGTATCACTGTATTCACTGTATTTGAAAAAGGAAGTTTGATGAAATTGGTAGAAGAGGAAAACACATTACAAATTACACAAACAAATTACAATCTGTAAGTTTGCAAACATGTCTCAAGTCAATTTCTGCACTTACTTTTCCCAAGCCTAGCATGACCTGCTCCAGAATTGCCTCTGTGTTCTGGAAACACTTTCATTCTACAAATACTGTCTGTTCCTAAGATGATTGCAGTTACTCTCCCACTTCAACTAGCAATATCCAGATCTTTAGAAGAGCACAAAACTTGGCCATGGTGGTGGCAAAAAAGGGCAGAAGTCAAAACACTTGATGCTAAGAGAAAAATACTAAAGAGATGGTTAAGTTGATAATGGGGAATCTGAAAACTTTTTCTTTGCAATACTTCAACTGTTGAACCCAAAGACACATCACACTGAAGTGTTGTATGTTTGTTCAGTTCCTTGTTACTTCTGCTGAAAGACCTTCATGCCAGAATACAGAAAAATAACCAAATATTTCTGGTTGGACTTGGAGGTGGAGTTTCTGCTCTGCCACTCACAGGACAGCTGACAGGAAGGCTGAGGGATAGCACAATCTTTTCTTTAAGTGTCTGAAGAGAGCTCCAGGAAGACAGTTTTCTCCAGTCTGGAGTCCAGCCAGTGAAGGAATGATATCTAAATCACTACTCAGGAACACACCCTCTCCTCTAAGTGGATGCAAGTGACTGGAGTTCCTGCTGTTAAAATTCCACTGAAGCTTCACACAGTCATAGTCTAGAGCTTGATTTTGCTCTTAAAGACAGGCTTCAAATAGATGCAGACAGCACTGTACTGCTAAATCTAAAAATCAAACTCTGACTGAAATGAAATGTGCTGGAAAAGGAAATGGACTAATTAACAAATACCACTTAAATTAGAAAAAAACCCACTGAGATAGCATCCCAGGGATTTCATCTCATCGTCACAGCATTAAAGAACTGAAGGATGGTTGTGCCCCTACCTCTTTTTATGCCCTTGCACACAAAAGCTTAAGGGTATCCCCAGTACAGGACCAGTCCTTGCTAGATTAGAGAGCAAGATGTGGTATGATTGTCGCCACACGCTTAGAGAAATAATCTTCTACTATTTGAGAAATTCTTATGTAAACATAGTAGCTAAAGAAAGAGCAGAAAGTCTTTACCTTACGAGGGCTGTCCATATAGGTGGGTGTGATAGCAATACTCCCACTCTCCGAAGGCTGCCCAGAGCTCTTCGCAGAAAGCATTGCTGCTTGCTGCTCCCCCAGTGTCCTAAAACAAAAAGAAGGAATCCAGAGTTTGTTGAAACATACTCTGTGCCATCTTCCACCTGAAGGCAACTGTTCCAGAGGGGTACTACTGCATTTTTAGACATCTGCTTTCACACACTGTGAAGCACAGAGTCAATCCAATGTTCTGCAAGTATTTTTTACCCCATATAAACATGGATCCTTGAACTTACTCAGTTTTATTATACATGTGTACTACCTTTTCATTAAAAAAATATTAAAATCTCTTATGTATTTAACAGCAACTGTGTTTTAGATTGTGTTTACAGCCTATCTAGTATTAGTACTCTAAGTTTCCTTGAACCATTCTAGATCAATGCTGAAAGAGAACCTCAGAAGTTTCACAGGTATTTTAACAGATGTTATCAGTGCAAACAAGTTATTTTCTTTAGGCTATATGTTACCCACTGTTTATACTGAGACCACTCAACTGCTGTGGTGTACTTGTCCCAGTTAAGCTCTTCTTATGTGGATACAACTGTATTGGCAAATCACAAATAGATGACAAATCTGATGTGTAATGGACTGAGAAGCTACTTAAAAAGATGCTCCTAAATTACTGGACATTCACTTCTCTAGTCTCCACGTGCCTTTCTAGTCTTCAGTATTCATTCTACCAGTGGAAACATAGCACAAAGAAGTCACTGGAAAAGCCACGTACTTCCCCAGCCCTGCCACAAGGATTCTAAAGAAGCAGGATCCCACATCCCTTTTTTCAAGGCAAAGTTCTCCAAATCTGCCTTAGCCAGCCCAAGCGGAATAAGTAGGAAGGATGTTCTAGGGCTCTTCACAAAGCCTATCTGCAGAGACTCACTTCTGACTGGCTTCCATCTGCAGCAGAGCTGAGAGTGCTGAGGTTCCTTTCTTCCCAATGGGAGGCCCAGACTGCTCCAGAGAGTGAGTGGGAATTGGACCAGCAATCTGCAAGCCTTTCATGGCAGATCCTTTCTAACAAAGAAAAAGTGAAAGCACAGACTTAGTCAAGCTAGGCTTAATTAGTAAGCAAGAACACAACACCTCACGTCAGCAGGGCTTTATTAGGTGGAGTTTTAACTTAACTTTAAAAAGGGAGTTAAACCATAGGTGCACAAGAAATGGAACAGCCTAGTGTCTTGTGTGAATGCTATTCCCAAAATAAAATGGATGTTATTTTGGAAAAGGTGGATTTGCTCTGACATAAATTACCCCATTCAGTGTGAGAATTGGAAGAGAATTTAATACACAATAACGAGTTTCTCATCACCCTCTTGAAACTACTGTTCACTAAGAATTCACCCATATGGTTCTCTTTTCACAGTCCTTTCTCCAAGTCTGCAGCACACAGCCAACCCAGCGAGAAGTTAACAGCTTAACCACCTCACAGTTCCCTTTTTATCAATTATCTGCACCACAAGGTGCAATTACGTGTCCAGGCTAACCATATCTACAGCACAAAGCAATGCACTTTTGCAAAGAGGTGGCATCAGGCTTGTGGTAATACAAGACCTGCTGAGGAAAAGATAAGAGCACCAAGAGGGTAAGGCATGGCCATGCTGTGCAGCTGAGCTCAGCTCCTCACTAAGTGAGCTAACTGTTCTGGTCCTGGTTTCAGCCACAGCAGCATGGGACACCCATTCCAGGTAAATTTATATTATTTATATTTTTTATATTTATTTATCTGAAATAGTATATCAGTCAGCACTGTGCTTTATGTATGGATTACCCAAATATAGACACACACACACACCCCCCCCAGCTTGCTTGGGATTGTCTCAGGGTGTCTCTGCTAATGCTTCATTAGATGGTTCAGATAACACTGAAACTCAGTTTCTCACCCAACTAAAAGGTGACTCACTCGAATCATTCGATCGGATCGATGGCGTCGACGAATGCGGTTCAAACCCTCCACAAAGCGAATGAATCCATCTAGGAGCTGCCACTCCTCCTCATCAGAACGGGGCTTGTCACCGTAGACATCACAGTGCACCTCTCCTTCCATAATGCGCTTTGTGGCACTGATGCAGGCAGGCAGAAGCAGAAAGCGGGTCCTCCAAAATTTCAGTGACTCAATAAGGCTGAAGGAACATGAAAAACAGGACAGAGTTCAGAACAGTTTCCTATGAAAGATTTTACAGTAAGTAAAATACATATCCATGTGCTGGAAACTTCAGCAAGTAAACTGATAATCTCATTCTGTTATTCCCAAGTGAGAAAGGGCAGATATGCAAATGAATGGTCAGCAATATGATTATCACTTATCATACATGATTATATGAAGTATTAAAGCATTGAGATGCAGAAGAGAAAATAAGGCTATCTTCAGAGTAATTGTATCATAGATATATTTTCTTTCCTGTAAAAGACAGGCTACAAAGGTTTTTTCTCTAAAAATAAGTGAAGAAAAAGGAATTTTTAAAGGTACGCATTAGAGTAGAAGGCATTTTGATTGAGACCTGAAAAGAAACAAAGATAAAGAAAGACTGGTTTTGTTGAGAGAAGGTATCAAAAAGGCTATTGATACTAGTGGAGATATTCCATGTTGCTAATAAGAAGCCCTGCTCAACATAGCTTAGGAGTAGGACTACAGTCAAGCCAAGCCTAGGACTCAAGCAAGCCTCCAACAGATGCAAACTAAACAGAAGTTTTGAGTCAGATCCAGAAATGAGTAAGAAGCCAAGAAAAGCATCTCTGTGATACAAAATGCCATCGTATTTCTTTGCATTTGTAGCAGAGGAGAGAAAAATGGTTCATGGTGAATTTTGTGATCAAGACTTTGTATCAAAGATCAGATAATGCAACAGCACCACCGAGTAAGTTTCCTACAAGGCAACAGCTGCTAGCACTGTACAAGTGAAAGCAGGTCAGTTACTCTCCCTGGAGTACTGAGCATTTGTGGGTTGAACTTTTTGAAAAAAAATTTAGGACAAAAAGGAAAAGAGGCAATTAGGACACAGAACAGTCTGGATGGAAAAGGAGATCTCACCTGAAATCCTCAGAGCCAGCGGAGCAGATGTACTGATCCAAGTAATTCCACTTGTACTCTTCTAGTCTCTCATGGGAAAATTCTACCCAGCAAGAGACAAATTCAGAGTCAGAGTGTGAGGGACACAAGCTGTAAGTGTAGTTTATCTGAGCAGATTCATATGGATACCTAAAAAAAAACACATAAACATCAGTCTCGGTATCATCAGTAGCAGTGCTTGTTTTCCTTCTAAAGAGAAAGAAGGCTCTACAGTATGTTCTTTCAGGCAAGTACAGGCAGCTGGAAGTGCGTGTTCATCTGAATATTGATAGCAAACTGCTCAACCAGACAGATACTCACTTTGGCAGGTATCGAGTCACAGTAATTATTTTGTCTTTTAATGTTACTTTGTGGAAGGTACGGCCCATACTCAGCCAGTACTGATCTTCTTCCTCAGGTCGATTTCTTGATACAAGACCTAATTGTAAAAAGCAAAACACACCCCCTTTCAGCTTACTGCAATAGTCAGAACTTTGCCAAACTGTACCTTCTTAAGGAACACATACACAAGGAGCCTTTCGTTCTTACAGTTAAGATTTGCTAGTACCACAACCACAGAAGGGCATTAACAATTCACACACCACCAATACAGACCCTCTCTAGTCAGGACAACTAGAGAACAGACAATATGAAGTGTTGAGAAACTGGTAGGTATGATGGTAAAGCTGGGCTCCACTTCTACTTTCTCTCTGTGTTTCATTCCTAGAACTAAGCACTTAAGCTTGGCACTTTACCAAAGGAGCCTTCCTGCTCATTCCCAAACCAGTGAATAACAACCATATCCTATTCATGTGTATGCCCTGCTCTATGAACACTCTATCACACTGACTTGTCTACAGGCTATCCAGAAAAAAAAGTCAAAAGTCAAACAGTAACTCTAATATGATATCATCTTCACCCACCCCAGTTCTCTGGGGTTTAACTAGGTTAAGCTGACTCATGGTTTCAGGACAACGAGGCTTTACCTGGGACCTTCACAGCTACTTTAGAGTTAGGAAACTGCTTCTAGAAACGTACATTTGGGAGCTTTGGGTCTGTCTTCTTTCTCCTTCTACCCTGCAGTCACCACATGAATTGTGTTTAAGATGCATTCACCCAAACAGCACTCAAGCCATATTTCATTTGGGTTCACCATCATGAATATGAGGCCAGTTTCTTATTACAGCTCAGAAATCCTGCACTCATCCTTTCATGGTGCAGGTGAGTTGTTTGTGCTGCCCCCCAGCAAAGATTTTCATTTAACAATAACAAAAAGAAAAGAAAGGAAAAAAGAACAGAGGGCTTCAATGAGCATCTGCACCTGATTCACAGAGGTTACTGGGACTGGCAGAAGGAGAGAAAGACAAAAGTCTGAATTGTCAATACAACGTCACTCACCTCGACTGTAAAGGGGGCTGCTGCTCAGCGGGGGCGGCACAGTTGTGGCTGGTTTCTGTGGCTTGGATTGCACAATAATTTGATAGCCTTGCATGAGACGCTGACAAATAAACTCCTCAAACACCTGTTGGGCTGTCATCTGCACTCCTTCCTCATCTCTCCTGAACACAAAGGTTAAGGAGACTAGAATAAGGAAGCTGACCACACACCTATTCTTAGCTCTACCTTTCCTGATTGAGGGTTTCTGCCTGCACTGGGCTCTGTGCAAGTGGAGCCCTCTGCCTGGGAAAACCAACCTGCAGGAACAGGAGAGAAAAATGGGTACCTTTCCATTTTAAACAGGTGATGATTAGCTGTCTGCCAATAATTATTAATGCCTTCAAAAGCAATTTTGCAACTAATAACATATTTGCTTACAGCAGTTGTTACATTTCCAATAAATTCACCAACAATCACTTTTACAGCATTTTGCAGAGAATCTCAGTGTGGTTTGTAAATGTTCAGCAGAGCTCAGAACTGCAAGTGTGCAGGCAGTGCTCCACCCTCTCCCACAGCAGGAAGTCTAGAGCAGAGAGAGATTGAAAGACACATCACTACGGCATCTTATACTACTCCTGCTCTGAACTTCACCAGAGACATTGGACATTTCTTGTAGATGTTTCTTCATTAACCCTGCTGTTTCCTATGAATTTCAATCACTCTAATATTTTTGGTTTTTTCCCCATAAAGCAGCACCACAAACAGGCCGTTCTGATGTCCTGCAAATTGTGGAAAGTTTGAAAAACATTTAAGAAGATGAGACAGCTTCAGAAAAAAAAAAAATCAAACCCAATATATTAAAGAATAGTTACCAGAGACCTCCAAAAGAAGCCAAGAATTTCTGTTTATCCCACTAACACTATTTTTCACCAAGATTCTTAAACCTAAATATCTCTGAAAGTGAGGATAAGCATCTTAAACACCGCATAGGTGTCTATTTGCTCATTTAGTGTTTCCAAAACACTTGTTAGAAAACAGGTTAACAAAGATGATAGTTTCAGGTTGATTTTTTTGATTCAAACACAAAAGAACAAGAAGAGAGATGTAGAATTTTGTAAGCAAACAATTCCTAAGATAAAATCTACAGAACACAATACTGTCAGATGGTAACATCAGCAAAGGTGCAAAGTTACCATCTAAAAGAGAAAAACCAAAGTATTCTGCTGCTAACTATGTTAGCAATTAATCTTTCTCTTGTTCAGTCTCCAGAGTGTTCCTCTGCCATCAATTGCACCTTGAGCACTTTAATTCAACGCAAGTTACTTTACAGAGAAGGTGCTGGCCAAACCTGTCAATGTCAGCTTCTGGCAGGAGATCATAGCAACCCTCAGTGTAATCATTCTGCAGACTCTGACGGTCAGGGAAGTAGTCCGTGGTAAGAGGGAGACATGCCGGAGTAGTGAGAGATTTCCAGTCCACTCCAACTGTACAACAGAAGCCTGGCACTACGGGGGGAGCAGACAGCGTCAGAACTGCCTCGTTGTATCATTGTGGGCAGACAAGGGGAGCATATATGGTCATCCATGAAAAAACAGGGTGCAGAGGAAGATGAAGGAAATGTGCGAAGAGGACAGTTAAAAAGAATGAGGGACAAAGACAGAGTTGGCATAAAGTCAACACAGACAAAAAGGGGGTGGAATGGGAAGGGAAAAGGAAAGTAGGGTGGGAAGAAGGGAGGGAGAGAAAGAGACAGAGTTTGTTAAACAATGCAGTGCACATGCTAATTCAATCCCATCATGCAAATGGCATTCAAAGTTAATACATTTAATTTTCTGTTGATTGAAAGCTAGAGCTGACATAGCAAAAACGCTCTTCCAAAATTACAGCAAGTCAGTTTCAGTTACTTATTATTAATAAAACAGATGAACATTCCAAGTCTGAAAAAGAAAATCAGACCAGCTTTGCATTCTAGACAACTGCAGAAGGTGCTGGGACTAAGGAGAGAAAGAAGGACACACCAGCCTCTTTCTGGAATAGTACAACAGCAGGAAAGGGAGTATTTCTACAGTTATAAAAACAGAAGACAGATCCAGAGGGGTGGGAAGACCAGAAAAATAGTAACTTCGAAAGCAATCCTTCCCCACACCCTTTCCTAGATTTATATTGCAGTTTTGAGATTACAAAGATCTAAAACTAGAAAATAAAAAGCAAAACCTAATTAAATTGTATCAAATCATCAGTTCACTACTGCACTACATTCTAGTCTGCTTGAAACGATCTGTACCAGGGCACTTGGCCAACTACTAATTCTTAACTTCTTGTCATAGACATCTTACAGATAGAAAGTTATTTTACTACTTGTTTCTGTATTAGATGAAAACATATTTCTCAGTAAATGGTATCGAATTCAGAAAGTGACTGTACTGCTTCTGCTTCTATTAGCTGGGGCCAAGCAAACTTTTCATATTGAGAGGCAGATCGAGTTCAGCAGCTTTAGCTTTTTGCACAATAGTGTCTGGTAAGCAAAGCATTTTAGATGTAATGTGACAACCAGTTTCTCATATTCTTAAGAGATACAGAACTGCAACCACAGTGAGACACACAGTACAGGGAGATCCTGCAAATTACTGCAGGGCAAAATAAACTGCTGCCAAAAGTCAAGTAGGCTCCTCAGTTTCTTGCCTACCACCTCCTGATGCCTCTATATATGTACATGCCCTTTCCCTCCCTACCTTCCCACCTATGCAAACCTCTCTCCTGCTTACTTGGATCTGGAGAATTAGAGACAGCATCTTCCAAGGAATCCTTGTTCTGAGTTTTGAGGTTTATTCCTACAAGAAAGAAATCTGTGTTTTATTTTAAGCAATTATGCACTTCACTTACTTTTCAAATAAACATAAATTAAAAGCGTGCAAATGTTTTTGGAATATGATATTTTTCTTCTTGGAAAGAACTTGGGGTTCTGCACAGCATAAAAATACACAAAGCCAACTAATAAAGTAAAACAAGACATCTTGGATGAAATTCAAACATCTCATTAGAAGTAATCAGTAGCTAAAAAACAAGCAAAAACAATCTCCCCAAAAAGGTGAAACACATCTTGAAAAGTAGGTGCCACAAAAAATCAAACAACAAAAAAAAGAGTAATCTGTAATAATTTATCTTGCTAATCTCAAGGTCTCAGCATCTAAGTATTTTTAAATGCATCCAGTACCCAAAACCAGAATCTTTTTTAATTGGTTTTCTCAATTTATGAAAAAGGGAGAAGTTTAGAGGAAGTATTTCATAAAACACAGGAGCAGCAAGAAAGGAAATTATAACAGACTTTGGAAAAGAGAACCCAAATATAAGATTCTAATTATCTAAGACTGTAAAGACTCCAAGTAATTTATGAAAATCACGATACAGATTTACTCCAATTCCAACATTTTAGGCATAAAGTACCAGTACACGTTTCACCTCTCTGCCAGGAGGCAAGGAGGAAACAAAAACAGTTGGCCTTCTTGATTCAGCAAATACAAACTACCTCTTTATCCTTTGCCAGGCTAAAAACTTTAAAAGTATTAATTAAGCCCTCACTGCCCCTAAATAGGTACAATATATTAATTACAGACTGTTTAAAACTACCATGTTCTGAAAAGGCAGCAATTTCCATTATGGTTCAATCTGTAAGACATACCTTGGCCCATACTTCACTAAGAAAGAATAGTACGGAAGTTTTTACTTATTGTGAAAGGAGATAAAGTGAGAGCTATTGAAGAAATGCTCCATTCTTGAGCAAAATTCAGTTTATGCACTTTATACTAACATAAATAAAGACTAATGATGGACTTGAGACTAACAAAAATTTATATTTCAGTTTTGATTAGGACTTAAGACACTGATTTTTCTCACTGTCAAATGTGTTCATTCTAGACAGCCTATTAACCTGGAAAACAAATACTAAAACTACAGCTCAGTGATGCCACCATGATGCTATGGTACTCCTTGACCAGTTCTTCCTAGACCCCATTTCACATCTGTCTGCTGTATTTGCATCAATATTTGTGTAATTACAGCAAAAGAATCCATAGAGCAAAAAAAACCCCCAAAACCCAGGTACTCTTTGTTTGGATCAGTTCCCCGAGCTGGGTCACCATATAGCTGTACAAACAGCTGTTGTGGCACACGAGAGGAAACAAGCAGCTAAGGAAACAAGAACAATTGCTGTCTTAAAAAGGCATTTATCAAAATACAAATTTCAGGAAGCCTCCAAACATTTAAAAGGAGCAATTTTTATAAAAATAGCTTGTGTAGATTTATCCAGGAAATTGATATGAACATCATAGCTGTGACTCTAAACAGCATTTACCAACAGAAAGGATGGTTATCTGCTGCCACGATGATGCCAGTAAAACGGTAGAGCAGCTGGCTCAAATTGGCATTCATCTTTCACCAACTCCGCTGATGCCATCTGCCATCTAGTTAGGGAACTGCAACAAGATTTACTTCTGAACTATCATCTACCATCTGCTGGACAATAGAGACAACACACTGAATGCAATGTAAACAGATGGGGTAATTTTTCCCCGCGAAGCCCATGTTGCAGCAAAACATGCTGTGGGCAGCAGAGGAGAACCAGACTCACTGAGAAATCATATTTGTGGAAATTAAGAAAAAAAACCCCAACAAACCACCAAACAAAAGAACACCTGCTTCATTTTATAGGTGACTCAAACCATAAGGGAGACACATAAGTCAAATCACTGAGTCACAGTGTGGCAGCTACAGATGGCTGAGGGCGTTTAGTCAGGGAAGGTGCTCATCACAACTCTCACAGACAGACACAGATTAACTTCCACCACATACATGATTTATATCCAATCTACAGACACAAAAGACTTCTATAAAATGCAAGCATGTTTACTGCCAGGATATGCTCTGCGTCTACACTGTGCAAATTGTATCCAGCAGATGAAATGCAGTTTAGCAATTGCAAGAACCACCAAAGTCTATCTGGAAGGGGGGGGGGAGGTGGTGGAAAAAGTAAAGCAAGAAAATGAAATGTATTCAGATTAAATTCACAGAAAGAAACAACAGAACAAAATCACTTTTAATGTGACTACATGAACACAAGACAAAAGAAAGACAAGAACATTAAGTCTGCTAATTCTTCATGGCTCTTCAAGGTATGAGCATAGGGGAAGACACAATATATATTCAAACAAGTGTCTTAATCCAAAGGGTAACAATTTCAGGCAACCCAACCCAGAAAAAAAAAAGTTCTGAACAATACCAGTGCACATTTAGTTGGTTTTTGTGTCTGGGTATCAGTGCTTTGTTATTATGGAACTAAGCAACTGCCTGAGACCTTATCATATGTAAACAATAAGCATCATTCTATACTAAAGTTTAAGACATACCTAGAGAAGTAGAGACACATTAAACAAAGAAAACCCCAAAAAAACAACAAACCAACCCAAAAAACTACCACACACCAAAAAGTCCAAGTAAGAGCCTTAACAGATCACTCAGAGCTGAAAATTGTTTCTCCATTACTGATTCCTTCTACTTTGTAATGCCTGGTCCACCCACCTTCCATGATTTCTGGCTCTATTACTTTATCAACTGCTAAGAAGGACAGACCTTCTCTCCCAACTCCATGCTCTATCACTGCTTTGTTACCTGCACCGCTGCTGCCAGCCAGGCCATTAGAGTACTCTTCTGTTCCACTGAAGCTCAGGAAAGAGGCACTGTCACCTGGATGCCGAGAGCTGATATGTCTGGAGAAATACAAAATAGCCTGTATGATACAAACTTTCCTTGCTCATACCATTCCTTGCTTTTAACAAGAGCTGATATAACAAATAACAAGTAATCATCCTGCCCTCTCAGCTGAGCCAGTGGTGAAACCATGCTATTAAAAATGTTTGCAGAGATGGTAATAGGCACAAAAGCAGCAGAGAGAAGGCTGTAACAATACTCCCTATGAAGTCCATGCTATTTGTTCTTTACCTCTAGCAATAACCAATGCACAATCATTGCAGGACAGTGGAGAAGCAGCTACTCATATACATGCCAGAAGAGAACTAAAACTTAGCTAGTTATTTACAGATCTGATTTAATGGTCTATAAAACCAATATTCCAGACTGAGCAAATTGTTTTGGATGAGTACATCATCCAAAGGGACCAGAAAGAGATCAAGAAAAAGAATTATTAAGAATGTGACACAAGAGATTGGTGTTAATGACAAGATACTTCGGCATACTCAGATGTACTTACGAAGTAACAAAAAGGCAGTAATGTTTTCTGAAGTAGAAGTAGGGAACAAAGTTGGTGAGGATGATGTTAATATTAAAATCATGCAACACAGAAAGAGATTAGAGCATTCTAAAGGACAATACAAATTATAAGATAGGACTACAATTTCCCTATATAAAGAAAAAAAAAAACAAATATGAAAGAATAATTAGGCAGTGCAGTTTCCTGAAGGACTGCTTGAAGATAGCAGGAGAAAAATCCCTGAAAATGAAAAAGGCAGAGGATACCAGCAGTGCCCTCACTCACTCTGGACATCCAGAAATGATATGCAATCCAAATTTCTATAAACATGCAAAAGGAATATACCAAAGTTAATGGCAACACACTTATTGGCAATTCTAAAGTTGCCCAAGTTACCAAAATGTTTTTGGTAAACAATATTTAATAATGCATGAAAAACATGGACAAAACCAGGACAATTGCTCTTGCCAAAAGAGTTTTATATCTCAGGAGTATATACTGCATATGTGGCACTGACACAACATATTATTAAACTTAAAGATCACAACCTATAACTCTGCCTTACTGTAACATACATAAAATTTTAAGGAAAAGGGATGTTCATGCAAAGTCTACACAGACTCATCTGAAGGACCTCACCTGCCAGCTGCCTCATGGTAAGCCAGCTCCAGGAGCTCAGCAGAGGAATGTGTCAGATCCTGCTGCCCATTGCCCTGCATTTCTGCCATATTCTGACGAGTTTGATGATGGATCTGGATAGCTTCTCCTGATGGACCTACATGGTTACAGTTTGATCCATTAATCACCGCATCTGCATCAATTCCTCAGTTGCTTGTACCCTCCTTTTGTCAACAACACAGGCAATGCTAACTAAGGGAAATTCAGAAAGCATGTTTATAAAATCTTCAAAGACTTGAACCTCTGGCATCTTCTCTGAAGCCAGTGAAGCAGAATATTCTTTTAAACATTTTGGAGGGCCTGCTTACAAGGTGCTGAAGAAATATGAGAACAATTCAGCACCTGAAAGTCAATGCAAATTATATTTATGATTCACTTCAACAGCCTTCATCTACTATAAGATTGTTCCACGGTACCTGATGCTGCAAGTTTGACAACAGATGGTAATATTTTCAAAAAGAGCTTAGGTTCAGCCTCTGTTACAGTGCAGAGTACTTCAAGATGCCAGAGTTCACATTGGTTCTCTTGGTGTGCTAATGTCTGGACAAAAAGTAATAGCAATCTAATATGCTATGAAACAGACTTACCCACAGGAAAAGTGTGCATCCAACGCCTCCTGTTAGACGTTAGCTTCATGGGCATGCGGGATGGGGCAAAGGGGTTTATCAGTGCTCGCTGGGGTGTGTATCCTCCAGGCCGAATGTGCAGCATGGATTCTGCACTGCCAACGTGGAACCTTCCAGGGGCACTGGAGTCACGTTGCTGAGACTCTAGCATGTTCTCAAGGACATCTAGAAAACACGACCTGAAGTCAGTGCGAGATCACACAAAAGACAAGCAAAAAAGAATTAATTGCTTAGAGATATAAGCACGCCCCAGGGTAAGCGGGAATAAGGAGAGCTGAGAAGTAGGAAGTGATTGAAGCTGAAAGCAATTTCAATCCAATCTGCAAGTTATAACATAAACAAGAATCCAGATGAAATAATACTCTTTCTTGTCTGTCATTACAGCATTGCTGTATACTGTGTCACTTTATACTAAATGAAACCATAAAGAAACCATTTGCTAAGTCAACTATGAAGAATTACTCAGAAATTTGAGAATTCCTGAGAAATCAAAAGACTGACACACCAGAAACTTCAGGATGAGTATCAAAGGCAGCAGAAGCTACAACTGAGCAATACAGACCTTTTTTGTAACACTCAGATTTTACCACTGAAATAAGGGATTACTTCAAGAATACATGGGACACGATCTCAGCAAGCTAGCAATTAGTCATCACTATTCAATGTGGAGTAGAAGTGCAGTTATTTAGAAATAGGAGAGAGAAATAAACCAGATGACTAAGTAGCAATTACTCTGTTCAACAAATGGAAATCCCAGAGAAGGGTCTCATTTACCACTCTATGATGTCAACCAGAACATTTGAAAAACCTCAGTCACTCTGACTCTTCCCTCCCCACCAGTCCTACTCCTCACACATCCCCATCCAGCTGCACACCTTCAGCTGCATCACAAAACTATCCTTCAAACTACAGAGTAATAGAAATTGGAAAAAAAAGTGTATATTAAGTGACAGCAGGGGAAAACATGAAAGGTAAACGTAATGTGAAATACACTGTGTGACACACTTCCACACCAGTAAATCCAAATTCAGGATAAATACGGTATCAGGTGTCATAGAGCACAACATGAAAACAAACACAAAGACCCTTCAGGGATAGAATTTTACAGAAGATCAAGCAATTGCAGGAGCAATACAATTTACCTAGAAATGAGTTGGGTTTGTGGAAGATATTGCATACTATCTGAGAACAAAATTAAACTGGAAGGAAAAAACCGAAACTGCCAGCATTGCTAAGACACCAAGACAGCCCAGCAGTATTTTGTCAAAAGGAAGGATCCAGAAAGTGACTCTTAATGACAACAAATCCCCACAGACAGAAGTTATAAGCAGGGTCCCCCAGGGCTCACTACTCTATCTCATTTGACAGATTATAGGTGACCTGGATAATAAGAAGTTACTTGTGTATGTCCACATTTGCTGGCAGGCACAGGAGAATAGTCAAATATTAAAGAAGGCAATAGACAAGGGAAAAGAGCAAATCAGTGTCAGGACACTTCTATTTAGGACAAGCCAATTAAAAAAAAAAGCAATAGAATTGGACAAGGTAACAAAGGGAGAATGAACACCCAGCCATAGCTGGAGCTGTGGAAAAGGTGCACCATGAATGCTAATGTAAGCACCATCTCCCCTGTGCTGGCCTGGCAGTGACCAACACAAACTTCCACCTTCTCTCTCCCCTCTCACCACCTAAGATACTTTCCCATATGCCTTAGGCTGACCTCTGGTGCTGGTATAGCCCAAAGAGCTGCTGACTTCACACTGGTGCAGATGAGGCCGTGGGATCATCAGGATGTTGGAGATCTTGCCCAGAGAGCTGTCATCAGAAGCCTGGCTCCTCACCTCCTCTGGAGGCAGCGTGCGGCTCTGCAGAGAAGGGCTGCTTGAGACGTCATAGGAGCTAGAGCTCTTTCTCGTACGACTTTCCCTCTCCCTCACAGACCTGCTGAAAATAAGCATTTGATGCATCAAGAAACACACCATAACATGGCTACCCTAGAACTAGCACACTCACAAGCCTCTTACCTGAAAGTGGTACAGCGCTGGGCTCTGGATGGGCCTGGCAGTCTGAACACCTGGGCATCGTAACCATCGTAATCCACCTGGATAGGCAGGGCATTCTCAGCATCTTTTGGAGTCCCTAATGCTGAAATAAAAATCATATAGCACTGGAACCTCTTTCAAGAATGTTCAGGTTCTGCAAGTTAGACGTATCCAGCTCTCACCACCAAGAAAAGCTATCTATTGCAAAAGCAATCACATACAAAAATCTCATGAGCAGAACAGCTGGAGCAGCTCAATTATCAAAGTTGGTGCCACCGAATCAGGGTTGCTGAGGCCCTAATATCTTTCCCCCATATATCCAAGACATTAAATTAATAATCAGCAAATCAGTCCTTGTATGAAACAATGCCTCAAGTTCCCTCATGAGGGAACTGCACATTTTAAAGCATCTTCGAAATAAACAGTCTCACTTTTAGAACGTACACCTTCCCAAAACAAGCTGCTATTGGAAGACTGCAGGCTTCTCCCCCTGTCATTCTCTAGTCACAGCACTGACAACATCCCAAGCCAGCGAATGCCCTCCTGTCCTACTCCCATGAACAGTACCACGAGCACACCAGCCTGATACCATCTATTCCTCTAGCCAGGTGACAAACAGCCAGGACAGAAACTCCCCTCTCCACTTTAGTTATTTGCCAAAAAGGCAATTGATATTTGCACATGAACATCCCGGATAACAACTATGTTGTTTTGATGGTTTTCTGCACCAAGTTTCCCTTCCTGTATCTCATCAGTAGTGTTTTGGCTGAAGCATCATTGTCTTACTCCAGCTGTTTGTTAGTTTGGGAGTCAGTGGCATAGATCATTCCAGAATAGAATTACTCACAGGCATCTCGGTTATTTTTCGCTTTCTCAGTCAGTGGCTGGAAGGTCCAACAAAGGAAGTGTGAAGTGACCCCAAAAAAAAAAAAAAAAAAAAGAAAAAAGAGAGAGAACAAGAGAAAAGACAGGAAGAAGGCAGACAGTCAGCATGTTCCAATGAAATATCCTCCAGTGTGATCAAGCATCAGACAAAGTTTATCCTGCTGACGCAGCAAGGCAGCCAGACATTTCAGAAGTATTAAATACTTGTTAACAAACCTGTGTAAAACACACATCTTTGTCAACACCTTTCTTCCTCTCCACAAAGCTCTTTGTTACAGAACGAAAATCTAATTTTTATGGTGGCTAAAACATTTCTCACCTAGTTTAACCCTAGAAAGGAAAGACCTACAAACTAGGCCCTCGTTCACAATTCCTTCAACAATCATTACAGCTTTGCTTTCATTGTCGTTTAACACAGAAACTTAGTTAGAGATGTTGGAATACTTGCCAGAAAGAGTCTGAGACTTGGATGATAAAAGGTACTTGACAAGCTAGTAAGAAGAAAAGGTAAATCAGAAAGATACCTACTTTCCTTCCTGCCAGCTTGATCCGTGGAGTGAAGCTGTTACACAGGAGTTGGCTTTTGGATGTGTAGAAACTGAAAGGAAAAACAAGGTGGCTTAGCTGTCTACTAAGAATTTAACATAGTTGGTTAGCTACACAGCAAACAGCCATGAATTTGAGCTCGCTATTAGCCATAGAAAAATGTCCAGATTTCTGCAGGAACATTCCTAGTTCTGCAAGACTATTGGAACATGTCTTTGCTCCACAAGGAGAGCAGAGGAAACAAACAATGAAAGAAGAAAGAGAATTCAACAGATTATAAAGAAGAAAAAAGCAGAAGTGTTTAGCACATGCTGAGAGAGTTCACCTACCTATGGTTTATCCAGTGTGGAATATTGTAGTCATCACACAATCTGGAGTCACCAGGTCCACAGCGATTATGGAGCTGTAAGAATAATTCAGAAGTACAGCAACTAGTTGTGTCTAGCTAGTCACACAACGAGTAACATTTCCAGTAGGAGCAGAGAGAAGGGAAAAGCATGCATTACCTTAAAGAGTGGTACAGCATGCAATGGTTGTTCTCCCATGCATACCAAGTCCACACCTATCCCTGTAAACAAGGAACAGTAGAATTCAGCTATCTATCAATTTTGCTAAGGCAAAACAGATCATCAGTTTGAGCTGAAGGCCCAATTTGTATTCATATCAAATTTTAAAATGTAATTATACCAAAAAAATGGTACCTTTTAGTACAGTTAGAGTCCTGTGGTATGGTTACAAACTAACAGTGCCAGGAGGGACACAATAAATGTTTCTTCTAAACTAATGCAAGTCATGCAAGATTTTCCTTTAAGGGAAAGGTCTGCATGGACAGATGAAGTTCTCTATCACAAAAAAAGAAATCAGACACCTAGAAGTTCTCTGAAAATCTGCCCTTTCAATATGAAGTGCGGACACAAGTCTTCCAGCTATAGCCCCTTTTCCCAGAGTACACAAGTTACAACAGATACTTCTTTGTGGCAAGAAAATGCTAGAGCTTTTCCAAATATATCTGCCTGCCTTCATAAAGATTGCACAGTGTTGTGAGTTATTTACCATTGTCTATCATCCGCTGTTTGGTTAGAATCATGAGGAGTCGATCAACTTCAAAGACACCCACACCAGGTGTGATAACCACAGACATCTGGCCAGTCCGGTCAAAGTTCCGGTTTATGTAATGCTTGTCAAACACTAAGCAAAAGAATTAAGGGATAATTTAAAAGAAAAAAAGATGCTGGATGGTTTTTTTCCAGAGCAAGGGAGGTGACTCTCTATTAACAGTGGTATTAAGCAAGTTTCCACAAAGCACATGCAAGCATGAGAGGGCTTGTATACAGCCTTGTCCAACCAAAAAATGTTAATAAAGCTACAGCAGAGAGGAGTTAGGGCAGAAGAGATGGGATACAGATACACAAAAAGAAATACTTTTCTCATACGCTTCGTGTTTCCTTCACAACATCTCAAAAAAAACCCAAAACCAACAAACCAAAACAAAATAAATCACAACAAGGTAAAGTCCATGGCTAATAATTTTAAATTACATCCTGTGTTCCCCGCCATGGGAGTAACAAGACAGCCATTAAGGTGACAGAACACCATCTGATGTACAGAATCACAAAAAGCAGATCTTCGGAGAGCTTTTCGAGCCCATCAAATCCACCTCCCTGCTAAAAAAGATGGATCAGCTTCAACTAAATCACATTTGATCTAACCTGATTTTTAACTGCTTCCATCATTTAAAATTTTAACTTCTGCTCCAAGAGGTTCTCATACAGATACACAGCTAGAAGAAAAACTTTAATCCTAACAATGCCCTGTGAACAGCTCCTGGAGCCTGAAATACCCAACACTCAGTTATTTGAGAGCCACTGGTTTTCCAGACATAAAGACAATTTCTTGAGATTGAAAATGATAATTTAACCACCTAATATACCCCTCCTCTTCACAGTGTTAAGGAACAGGCAACAGAAGTCCACAGCCACTTATTGGCAGCTGCTTTAATGGTTCTTGGATATTTTTATCCATTGTTCATCACTTACCATTGAAAGAAAGATTTATGGCCTCCAGGTAGTTCCCTTGTGCCGAGGTAGAATTGTAACCTGGAGGAAAGCCCTCTGGACGAGTGTTCACAATGAAAAAAAGAGAAAAAAAAAAATTGACATCTCTGTATAGACTAGTTGTCTGAAAAAAAAAACCAAAAACCAAACAACAAAAACCCCAAAAAACAGAAAAACCCAAACCAAAACAAAACCTGCATTTGTAGTAAATCTTATAACTCAACAAATTACAGCCAAAATTGGTACTGGTATATCTCACAGAAAGACCCAAGCAAAACAGCCTAGTCAGGAGAGCACTAAGCAGTACCATATCAAACTCCAACTGAAACTAGAGAAATCACAGATAATTAAAAAAATAAAAAAAAAAAGAAAGAAAGAAAGAGAGAAGAGGCTGGGAAAGGAGGATTCTTGTACCTGCTTGTTCTAGTCGTACCAACACAGGATACTGGATGAAAAGCTTTTTAATGGTCACAAGCAATGAGGTCCATTCTTCTCGTCTCTCATTCTGAACTACAACTCTAGAAAGAGCACAACTTAATGAGGATCATGAAAGGAAGCTACAAAGAGGAAGTGAGAAGGGATGAACAAACTATAGAAAATGGAATGCATAAAAAGGTGGGTGTTCCTGCTGCTAGGCAGCACGTCAGAACTACTGCATACTTGTAGCAGTCACTAAGGTGTAGACACACACACAAAGCTGGGCACGTCCCCAGCCAGAATAAATCCCTTGCTTCTAAATGACATAGTATGTCAAATAGCATCACTGTTCTGCAAAGCAGTAAGATCATTAACAAGTCCAAGTTCAGAATCAAATGACACCTTTGACAGCTGCATCTGTTGTGACCATCAGCCAAAGAGCTCTGATACCTAACTGGGAACACTCACGATTTCAGCAATGGCACCATCTGTTCTTCAAATACTTAAGAATATGAAGATCCAAAAAATAGCCAAGCCTTATGCAAAAACTACTCCCAGCACTACAGAACTGTTAAGTTTATTGGCAGTTCCAACAGAGCACAGACAACACCATATTCACATGCATGTGGAAGACTGACTTCACAAATATGGGTGTGCGCTCACAGAGGGAACAGGGACTACTCATCAGTTTCAGACACAGATGTTTTTCACTGTCTTAATTCCTTGCCAGGTCCTACAGTTAATAACATTCTCCACACAGGTTACACATACACTGTGGGACAAGAGGTGAAAGATCTGGGAGGAAGACATACTTGTAAAAATCTTCATAAAATCTTCCCTCGTGATCCTGCCGAATTGATGCACGATGTGTTTCAGGAAACTCATCTGAAACAGAAGCAAAAGCACATGTTATCCTATGCTCTTGTAGAGAAATTACTCATCTTTTCTAGTACAGAGTTGTTATTTCTGTTAAAAAACCCCTAACTCTGAGAAATATCAGAACTCCTACACAATATTAAAACTGCTTTTAAAACAATATGACAACTTGAGCATGATGAGGAAAATTTGCCATATATTATTCTATGTAAGGTTTTCACTGCAGTACTTTCATAAAAAACAGCTGTATATCCACTGTGATTGGTAAGGAAATACTTTGAACATGGGAAAAAAAAAAAAACAGGGGAAAAAAGTCACTGGCAGCCTGTGACCAGCTTTCAAGAGAAAAGGAGATAGGTTTAAAAACAGAAACATGAAAATACAGCATTTACATACCTATAGATTTTGCTTCATAAAATGTTCTAGAAAATAGAACCACAGTCACTTCATGGCTGCAATTCTTCTCCTGTCCAGGAAGAACACATGAAAACAGAAAACTTTAAGGGTTAAATTTAGTAGAAAACTGTGTACATACACATATAGAAACATCCCTCTTTCTCCCTATGCCTAGAACTAAAGGTAACCAGAGAAAATTAGACTGCTGTATTAATACATCTATATGAGTGCTGGATACACTTCTATAAAATAACACAATGGCCTACCCTGTAGATTCTGTACTTCTAGGCTGTATCACACATAACAGGAGCACCCTCCACTAGTCTCTAAAGAAACTCCTCTCTGTAGTTGTCAAGATACAAGATTTGTGTTTTAAAAATAAAAACAGTTGACTCAAATTGTTTATACATAGTCAGGGCAATTTGATGTTCTTATTTGTTACTGTTTAGAGAGATGTCCCTAACAATTCCAGAGAAATAAAAAATGAAAACTTCACTAACAGTCACAGTGCTAATGCATGTAATGGAACAAAGCTGTGAAGAGCACACAGCCCATCCCCTTGAAAGGAAAAGCCTGAAAAGCCCCATGAGCCCCAGCATCACTCAGGCCCATATCCATATGGTACAGTAGTACCAAAAGCAAAACAGGCCTTTTACAGACATGTCATGCAGGGCTCCTAATAAGTCTCTAATGGACAAAAAGCACAATGAAAATCAGACACATCTGTTGGGAACGCTCCTGCTCTCCTCAACATTCAGGACCATCATGAACTGTACTATGCATAGATGTTCTACGTTTAGGATTTCAGATTCTTTTGCCTTGTCTAGCTATTTTTTCAATTTAGGTTGCAGATTTTATATAAGTCTTTTTTTGAGTACTGATATCTCTCAGGTCAGTGGAAAAGTCTGCTGCAGGACTGTTAACAGCAGTTGTACCTGGCTTTGAACCAGATCATGCACTGAGACAGGAGATAGCTCTGGGATGTTCAGCCATAAGAGGTAGTGAGGCTTTGTTTGGTTTTGAAGCAATTCACTTTCAAGAACCCTGCACATCAGCAGCAGCTCATATACTACAACCTGGAACCCATTCATGCTAAAAGACAGTAGCATTAAACAGACTACACACTGTACCAGGGAAACATCTGGAACTCAGTCCTGGAACAAATAAAATCCTGTACAAGAGACTTGTTCATTACTGCACGAGCACAACCAACCACATCACACATTTAGTGACTTTAGTCCAGTCAGAGCCTCCACACAAACTGTATGACACAAACTCAGCAGATACAACAGATCAGTATTTGGGTTACTCAACACATAAATGATTTAACACAGACCTGCAGTAACCACTCTTTTGATGCCCAGGAGCCACCTCTCATAGTCCTGTACATCCCAGCACTGCCTGACCCAACGTAGGTCTTCCTCAAACTGGCAGATCAATGGGCTCAATAAGATGGCATTGACTTGTTCTTCAGAACAGGATGAACACAATCAGCTACTTACCTTCCATTTTGTGAAGAGGTCAGCAAGGAAACCATTCACAGCTTTCTCAAAATATAGGTCCCCTGCAAAGTAAACATCTCCAAAGCATCAAACAGCAGCAGTTACTTCAACTATGGGGTATATTTAACCCTGAGATCCTAGGACAATGATTTTAACAGAATCAGAGCAGCTGTGTGCATAATGAATGCTAGTATCACTAAAGCAAAGATGAGAAAAAGATGAAAAAGCATGACTATGTTTCAGAGGATGTAAACACGACTTATTGTCAAAAGGATCTGAGCTTTAAATTCATTTTTCCAACACATTTGCAGCATGCTGGGAAAGCACCTGTACTATCTTTTAGGCATAGTATGCACAACTGATCCCCTGCTCAGTTTTGAGTAGTTGCCCAGTTACATATGCCTATACACATGGTCAAAGGAAGTGGCAAGAGGTTTGCTAAAGAATTAAGCCAGAAAAAAAATAGGACAAAGAGACAGAAAAGTGACTCATTCTTAATGTATAAAGTTTTAATACTTCTAGCTGACTTTACCTGGGCTAAAGCAGGGGTTTTGTATCCTCACTAAGCCAAAGTCAAGAGAAATCTAAAACATCAAGGTCCTTTTTTCACAGGACTTCTATACATTTCTGATTTCAGGATTTACACAGGCTTGCACCTGCCCTCATCACCAAACATGTTTATATCCACAGAAAAGCTTTCCAAGGTTCATGGTCAGTTGGCCACCCTGATTTCATCACTGAGATAACAGTACTCAGGCTCTACAGTAGGGACAGGAAAATTACAGAATACCAAGGAGACAGAAGAGCATGGCACTGTAAGAACCTAAGAAGGCACCACAGGGCACTGCAGAGCACTGCTTAGGACAAAGGTGGGATATTTTAGTTTTCCAGTAGTGGCAGAAATAAATAGCAGTGGCAGTTTTCCAGCAGGGGCAGAAAGGATAGCTGCTGCCATCCACGACCACAATTAGGCAGGTCAGTTACCTACATACCATAAATATCAAAATCCCACATTTCACAGCTCATCTGGATAAAAATATAAACCATGGCAGAAGTGGACCGGAAGACCACCTGCAAAGGAATGAAAGATCTGATTTAAAACACGATACATTCACTAAAAGGGCCAAATGCAGAAGTTACCTACAGAGCAACTTATACGACTGCACCCACTGCATCACTGGGAATTCCCCCTCTAACAAGCTGGTACTTCAACAGCCCAAGTAATTTCTAGTGCTGCCAGCAAAGAAGAGTTGAACTTTACTAATCATTCATTCTACTGAATTTACTGCCATTCTTCACTTTACAACACAGCCAATTCAAATGACCCAAACAATACTGCAAGCAGGATAGAAATACAAGAAACCCAGGCAGAAAAGGAAGGGCAAAACTTCACTCCCCCTGCTCCCTGAAATCTTACCCGAGTGTCCTCACTGATGTATCCACAAGTGACTTTCTCACTCTTAACCCACAGTTCACCTGCCTGTGCCCTGCAAGAGAAAGAGTGCAGAATATTTGCTAATCAGAGTGAATAGGAAGATCAGAGAATCAATATTTGAGCAAATAAGGGATGTATCAAAAATCTGCATTCAAGGTTGACTTGAATACAGAGTGGAAGTTTATTTAGTTAAAACCTGGTCTTTAATCCAAAATACATCAAACAGTTGTTTCCCCCTGCATCTGCACATTTCCCTGTCCCTTTACCATCTCAATAGCAACTGAAGTAACCCTCATCTGAACTGAATACATCTTGGGAAGGGAGGGAAATATGAGAGGTAAAAGGAAAATTATTTGGCACTCATCAGAGGCAACAAGTGTGGCTGGCTGGCTGTCCTACTATTAGTTTCTTCCATCCCAAATCAGACAGAAGCCTTCCCCTACCCTGTGGTGCAGACAGAAATCAGTGGAAGAGTCAGAGAACAATCAAATGTGAATGATTTTTCAGAGAAGATTCTCCAATCGGATACCCTGGATTCATTAATCTAAAGTCATAAGTAAGAGTAAACCCTCAGAGGAGGTACTGACCTGATACCCGCAAATTCAACTTTTTGGGTGACATATGCACATGTGCTGACCTAAGAAAGAATAGTTACAGGTGTTAAAAGAACAGCAGGCTCAGAGTGAGCTGATCAATTTATAAAAAAAAATTCCTCATGCTCAAACACCTGACATCTGCCATAAAAATCACAAAAACCACTGAGTATATTTACTACTAATATCTCAGCCTACAGAACCTCTGTAACAGATAACAGTTTTTAACACATATGAACTTTTACTGGGTTTATTTGTCTAATTTGCTGCCCTTAGAAGAGCCAACGGCTGCGCTCCAGAGATGCAGAAACAAAAAATTCTAATAGTTGCTCATCAGAGAGGGGATACTTCAGCATACTTCTACTTGAAAAATATTTGGATTTAATTCCTTCCAAAGGTAATAAATTATTAAAATTCAGAACATAAGGGGAAAAAAAAGAAATCTCAACAGCATTTTCAGTGCCCAAGGCAGTAATTAGCATTACTGCAATGGAGTAGGAAATGATGAGAACTAGTTTTTCCTGCAACAGGTTTACATCCAGTTCTCCGATTCTAAAGCACCACTTACAGCGTAAGTTCCCAGGAGCTGTTGATACTGGTCCCACTCTCAGTTTTCTGTATTTTGTAAAACATTTAATTTTATGGCAAGTAAAGAAAAAGGTATGTCATCTCCTGCACCCTACACATGAAGACAGTAGAGGCCTTACCAAACTTTTCTTCAGTCGCCACATATCCCCACGCCCAATGTACTGATCTTTAAAGGTCAACTCCACCAAGTCCAAGGTCACCTCCTGGGAAACAGAGGAAAAACAGTGCTAAGATTCCACTGGTTGTTTCTAAGCAGCACCCTTCAATCTGTTGTGGTCAGAACCAAATGTTACAGGGAGGGCTGTTGTAAAGCAAATCAATACTCCTAACAGATAAAAGGGAAGTCCCATTAGAATAACTGCCAAAGCTGTGTGTGCACCTGGAACCTCTGTGAGCTGCAACACGCTGCATAACGTGACCAGGAAAAGCCCAAGGACTCAATCTGTGCTGCAAGTTTCAGTGTAAACTGGAAGCACAAGTAAAACAAATTACTTGCATTATTCATGACATAAAGGAAGCCTTGTTTCCTGCCAATTTTAGTCTTCACTGAATGTGAGCTCTGACTTGAAGCTCTTTGATAGCTGGGACATCTACAAGAGGTGCCTCTCTTACAAGGCTCTCTGGTGTTAAAATAATGCAAACCCATGCCACAGCTCTTCTTTTGATGAGGTCACTTACTGTTTCTCTTTACTCTGCCTGGTTATCCTGAAGTTCTAGAATTTAAAGATATTTGAAATTTCTATCAAGCTGTGTTGAAGCTGGTCCACAGACTTCAAAAAGAGAGCAGGGATGGTAGGGAGAGAACAGACACACACAACAAACACACTAATAGTTCAATTGCCCAAGCCTCATTTTCTTAGGAAAGAAGGCTAAATATCTTTCAATAAGAAAAAAATGCCTTTCTTTACAATACTACCGTAGATGGAAATTCAGAGGGCTCTGATTTGAGGCTAAATACCTTTTGATAAGAAATAAATGTCTTTCTTTACTGCTGTAGATGGAAATTCAGAGGGCTCTGATTTGAGCTAAATAAAGGGAGAGATGTAAAAAAATTGCAAAGCTACACACCTTTGGGTCAACAACATTCACATGGACATCCTGGTACGGCCGCAGTCGGAACACCTGTGCAACTGTCTGATCCACACTTATAGTTTCTGCCACAAAAATGAGAAAGGACAACAGAAAAGTGAACATCCCCAAAAGGTTTCAAGTGGTTTACGAGTATAGAAGCAACACAGTTGGACTGTCATTAAACACTTAGGGCCTCAGCAAAAGACAACAGCTTTTTTCAGCTATGGCCCAGTTTAAGGGTCAATAAAATCAAAGCAGGCAAGATAAACTCAAAGTTTAGGCTGAAGAAGAAAAGATACAAAGCTAGGCAGAGAATGCAGAAAAAAAAAAGTAAGGTTAAAAAGCCAATTTTGTTTAAACCACATCCCACATTACTCAACCAAAAGCAGATTTAAAATTCACTATTCATTTTCTGATAAAATTAAAATCCTGCAATTCCTAACTAGACAAAGCATTGCTTCTCTTACAGAGTTAAAATACATGCATTAGTCAATCACAGGTACAGCCCAATCACATAATCTTTGACTTCTCTCTGCATACTATGAGTACAGAGTTTTACCTTTCTGCAAATCTTCCTTGAGTGACTTCACTTGTAGAAGCAGGGGACTAGTGTACAAAAAAGAAAAAAGGTAGACAAGCTGAGAAACCAACAGTCTACTCTGGTAAATCACTCTCTCAAAACTATTTAGTAACAGGGAGCATGGGATAAGCTAAAGAGAAACATTAATATTTTCTAGAAAGCTTCTTACATCATCCTCTGCCTGTCACCTTGTCTTGTTCTTCACACCTGTTATAATTATAAGGTATTCTTTAGGTAAAGATGATACTCTAAATGGGAAAGAAAGTCACACAGGAACTTCTCAGAACCTCATACAAGAATATTACTTTTCATATACAGGCTGCAGGATGAACAGCTTCATACAAGAAGCTTTGTGTTTTTATAGCTGACTAGGAAGTTTTAATTTTGCCTAGGACATACTATAGGATGGAAGAATAATCATTAGGTAACAGCAGCTCTATGGAGAGGACAAAGACATTGTACAATCTATATTCAGGTGCTACTTGCCCTGTGAAAGGCCAGCAAACTAACACCTAACACAAAGAATTCCATAAACTTTAAGGAAGAGTTCATGCTATAGTTATTCCTTTACCTTTCTTCAGGCAGGAAAAAAACCCATGGTAGCATCCTGAAGCAAAGTTATATCAGCTGTAAGAGCCTCTGCACATGAATGTGCCCTTTCCGTGCTCTAACCACACCTGAATGACATCAGCAAAAAGATAATTCACCTGTATTCATCATTGGGATGTGCAATTTCCACAACATCTCCCAGCTTGATTTGAAGAAATACTTTAGGATTCACCACCAGTTCATCATCTACAAGACAGAAATGAAGAAGGAAACCGGTAAGGAACAGATATATACCAAACACAGATGCCTGCATGTTTGTGTGCAATAGCTTACTCTCTGTAAACACACTAGCCCAGGATTAACCTGGCAGCGATGCAATATATGCACTGTGTGACAGTGCCCCATCCAGCCACTCCAGCTTGGCCACTCCTGTGGGCAAAAAGTTTTCTTTCAAATCAAACAACTTTTACAAAAAATTTGTTCAGCAATAGAGTGTGCCTTAATTAGACAAGCAGAATTACCTTTTGTATTTTTCATCTAACAAACACCAGCAGGAAAGCAGCTAGCTATAGAATAGCTATAGAATCTTAACAAGATTTATTAACGTGCTAGAAGTAGGGAGCAATCAAGTAAATAGCATTGTTCTTAGTACACAGAAACACATCTACACACAGACACAAGTCATTGGCATGTCTGTTACTTATTGGGGTGACTGAAATACAAGGTTAAAAGAAAAGGGATGCAACAGAAGAGGAAGAGGTAGAATAAAGCAATTTTATTTTATAGGTGCAATCTTGTTCTGATAAATGCAATTTTAGTCTGCTGTAGCTTGCTCTTAAAAAAGAGCTTTCCAAACTCTGACTGGTAATACTGTTTGTTACATCAAAGTTCCATCCTCACTGTTTTGTGAAAAAACTGATAAATTGGTTAACTGCTTTTAATTAAGTAAGAGAGTGCTGGTCTCACTATTATGAACCAGGAGATACTGACCACTGCCTCCGAACCCCTTCTTATGTATGACGAGCTTGTACACCTTGTTGGTTCTCATCTTGAATTCCAGTTCTTCTCAGTGGCTCTGAGTAAAAACAGCTGAAGACATCTTGCATACCTAACATGGAAATGAACGCAAACACAGATCTCACGTCATTGAAAAACCATTCTCTGTGTGTGAAAAAGGATGTTGTACCACCACACAGGCAAGAAGAGCACACCTGAAAGGAAGGCACACTATAAACTTTAATAAACGCTAACAGTTTACTAACAACCTTGTCTACAAGCACTCCTGTCAGAGAGCACGTGCTGCTCTCCAAAGTCCTATTGTCTGTGTTTCAAGGATAAATTCTGAACTTTGTGTTAAATGCATTACAATGAATGCCCAGGCTTGTGCCCACTGCCAATTGTAACTCCTGGTTTTGCCACACCATCTCTTTCACACATCTTTTTCCATATCTTCCAAAGATGCTGGAATCCACAACCAGAGGGTTTCACACCAGTGCAGCAGAGCTGCACCCCGCAGAAGGCAGCGCTACAGCCACACAGGGCCGAGCAAACAGTTCAGTTTGAGGCACTGGCTGGCAGCACTTCAACTGCACCAACCACCGCATTTCTACTTCCAGCTACTTCAATTTAAAATAAAATGTATTTCAAAGGAGGACCTTTACTTTTACACTTTACTTTTTTAAGTGCATTTAAACTGGAAATTATCAGTTGGGACAAGGTTTTCTTCATAAAAGTATAGCCCCATTATTAAATTAAAATAGAAGCTCTTCTAGTTATAACACATTTGTCATAACTGTTCTCTTACACCAAATCAGAAGGCAGAGGGACCTGAAATGATGCCTTTCAAATAGACTCGAGCATTGAGCTTGCAGGTACGCTCTTCAGAACGTCGATTCAGTTACTAAGCTACAAAGGGACGGTGGGAAAAACTGCACGTCCAAAGGTTGTTAAAACGAACTCTGTAAAACCTTCACACTTGGAACTGATGCGGGTCTGGCAGAACCAGACGGACACCCGGCTGCAGCCTGTGGCGGCAGGACGGCCCCGCGCGGGCGGAACGGGGAGAGCGGGTAAAGGCGCTGCACCCCCAGACCGCCCTCACGGTCACGGACACGGCGATGGAAGCGCCTCTCCAGGGACAAGAGGCGCCGGGGCGGTAACGCCGGAGCCCGAGGTTCCCCCCGGGACAGCAGCGGGGGCCGCTGCCCTGAGGGGACAGCAGTGCAGAGCGAGCCCCGGCGGCCCCAGGGGAA
>NW_010339000.1:0-31566 GCF_000700745.2 Antrostomus carolinensis
CGTGGGGTGGTGCGCAGGAGGTGTCACAGGCGTGTTTGTGGAGTGATCCGAGGTGATACCTGTTTAAAGGCTAAAATAAAGCCATTGCGTGGGGATATAACTGTAGCAGCAAGGTGCTGGCGGCAGTTATTAAGGAGCTGCAGATGAATAAAGTTTCACCTCGGAGATTATTTGCTTCGTGCAGACATTTCCCATCACGTTGCCAGGTCCGTAGGCTCGCAGCAGCTGCTGGCACGAGCTCAGTTCACGCGCTGGGAAGAACCATCCCATTCAGGGCTTGGACCTAAGTGACGTTTTTCAACTGTACTGTGTAATTCATAGTGCCATCAGTTCTGCTCAAATAAAAATGTCCCCAAAATTAAGTTAAGGTGTCATGTTTATATATATATATATATAGATGTAGTTGTTATCCTGCTTATGTATTGCTTGTTCTCAGATCCCATGTGGTTGCACATAAAGGATAAAGAGTCATGAGATGGTGTGATAATAGGTTTTATGTTATGTTGGTTAAGTACAAAATCGCTGTTAAGAAACCAGCAGATAATACCTGTTACCTTGCTTGCAGAGACCAGTATCCTGGCTGTTACTGTGCAGAGGTACAGTGGAGGATGTTTGTGTTTGCCATGCCAATTGCCATTCTCAACAAAACATTTCAGTCACAGGATGTTGGTGATTTAACTTGTGTAGTTTTGCAGAAATACTCTACTTTAAATACAGTATTGTCCTGAAATAAGAGAAAGGGAATCTGTCAAAGTGCATTAGTTCTCAAACCTGTTAACCATAACTAGTTTTGGTGCTAACCATACCAGTTTCCCAAGTACCAATTGCACACATCTTCATAATTTTTTTGTGAAAGAGGAAAATTAGAACAAGAATGCAACATGTAATAGCCTTCCGAGCAGAGTCCTGCTTTGATAAGGAAATTTGGTCCATTTCCTTAAAAAAGAAATTCTAATTTGTTCTTGCAACAATTAGTGTATCTACAGCAAAGGTAAAGATTAACTGTATCCACTGTTCCTAGCTTTGCCTAAGGTATACTTGGGTTTAAGTCTGAGCTTTTATTGTAGGCTAGGACATTTACTTTAGATGAGCTGTCTAGTATCAGGAGTCCAAACTGTGTGTCTCAAAATGTGTTGAGATGTCAGAAGACATGAACTTGTATGTCCTCCCTCTACAGTTGTTTGGTCACTTTTAGTGAAGTCTGAAATCTGTTGAACTTCAAAATGAAATGGGAACTTAGAATGTGTTTCACCTGTGTACACACATGTTATCCTACATCAACTGTCAGAAATGGCTGGCCAGTGATATGATGTGAAGAATGCTTAAAGGGGGAGCTCTTCTTCCCCCACCCAATATAAAATTATACAGTGCATTCCTAACTTGAAAAATCTTTAAATCTGTGTTTATGGTTCCTGATCTTCACATCACCTGGTAGCCTTTGGGGAGGGACAGCTGTCATATTTGTTGTGTGACTTCTGTCTCTGAAAAGTTGAAAAATTTGGAAAATGACTGATTTGCTGGATTTGTTTCCTGTTTTTGCAGCACGTCAGTGCTTTCATGCTCTGAAGGTGATAAAGGGAGACTGCCTTACACCGCTGCATATCGCAAGATGCACATCTACTGCCTCGGTGCCTCGCATAACTACGCACTATACAATCCATCCTCGGGACAAAGACAAACGATGGGAAGGTAGGTAAAAAAATGCACTCTTTAAAAGCTTTTTTATTATTATTATTATTAATTATTGCTCAGTTTTAAAGATGCTGAAATGTGTTGCTGTTTTTTTTTTTCTTTTTACAGAAATTCTGTACTCTTAAATACAATACTAATATTCCAAGTGAAATTTTTTGGTTGCTATCTCACAATGAGTGTCTGTAGTGCTATAAAATGGGATCAGATTAAACTTGATCCTAGTTATTTAAAGAAAAATATATAAGCAGCTTTTGTTTTAGTGACTATCACAACAAGATTTAATTCTGTCAGGTATGTATCTGTTGGATTTTTTCAGTTGTTCTCGCCATGAGAGTTTCTGAGAAAATAAGATTAATACATATCTCTGGGCATTCCAGTCTCTATATTCAGCAATTTTAATGGCTTCAGTTCCAGAAAAGACACTGATTAATTAGTGTAAAATAAAGTCATGTGTTCTGACCAAAGTCTTTTTTTTTTTCTTTCTCCTTTACCTGGGTGTCTTTGATAGAGCTTAAGTTTAACATTCTAAAATGATACTTAATTATGATGCATAGAGATTGAATATGTTTTTATAATATATGTCCTTGCAACTTAAAAAGAGCTAATTCTACCTTGGGATGTTGATGTCCTTCTGCACATTTACAAGTACTGAAGTGGGGATTCTGTTGAATATTTAGCCTCCTTTTACACAAAGTAATACTTCTGGGATAGCCAGTGTCACAGAGCAAGGTTTAGTGAGACCCAGGCTGGGGGAAATTGGAGATTGGTTTTTGTTATTGTCTTTTTTTCTATTAAAGGGGTAAACATGGAAAGGTTTGCAGAGGAAGCTGATGTTGTCATTGTTGGAGCAGGCCCTGCGGGTCTTTCTGCAGCTATTCGACTCAAACAGTTAGCTGCTGAGCACAGCAAAGAAATACGTGTTTGTCTGGTGGAAAAGGCTTCTCAGATTGGTGCACATACACTGTCTGGTGCTTGTCTTGAGCCAAGGTCCTTACAAGAACTCTTTCCGGACTGGAAGGAGCGAGGGGTATGTATGAACATATAAACGCTGCAATTAATCACTAGCTTGTAGTAATCTCCACATCTGACTCATTCTGGTATGACTTAGTACCTTGGTACCATTGGTACTTAATACCATTTTAAAATATGTTGATCTAAGAAAACAAAAACCGTCTACCTGTTTCCTCTAGTTTGACAATGGTAAACTTTTTTGTCTACAGGGATATGTCGTGGCCTTTGCTCTTTTACATAGTACTCTTACTGCATGTACGTAGTATGGCTGGAGCATCCTGGGGTGCACTACACTTACTGCACTTGTGCAGAATCCAGCTCCTGTGCACAAGCAGTAAGATGGTAGATTTGTAGCAATGTTAGACTTGTTGCTTCTCTAAAGTAGTTCTTCGTAGGCTCAGGAAATGATGCGTAGTGCACTGATTTTTGTGCAGACATAGTGGTGTAACAGAAGCCAAGATGCTTTTGGGAGGGAGGATAGCAAGAGATGAGCTGCCATCTCTGCCAGAACAACCATCTGACTTGTGGCCAGCTGTCTGCTATCACCTGGGAGCTGCAAAAAGTGGGCCGTCAACTAGTTGTTTTGACTTACTGGGCTAAACATGCAAGTTGAGCTGCCTTCTTTAGAAAGGTCTAGAATATCGGTGTAGTAGAAGCCTGTGCACAAACTATAGAAGTGATTTGCAAGGCCCTGTTCCAATTTTTTTTCCCTCAAGACTTGTTAATCCTTGCCTGATGACTGCCTCGTAAGGTACTTTATGTTCTGTCTCATGATACTTTCCTATGCAAGTGCTTAATTAAACCTTTAATTGA
Organism: Antrostomus carolinensis; assembly: GCF_000700745.2. Lineage (NCBI taxonomy): Eukaryota > Metazoa > Chordata > Aves > Caprimulgiformes > Caprimulgidae > Antrostomus > Antrostomus carolinensis. The sequence continues at coordinate 3,517 of NW_010339000.1, forward strand.
CTGCCTTTTCAATTGTTTGATTTTATTTGTTGTTGGTTTTGTTGGATTGGCTAGAAGAACTTAACTCTCAATACTGTTTCTCTTCTTTTTTTTTTATGTAGGCTCCACTTAATACTCCTGTAACTGAAGACAAGTTTGGAATTTTAACAAAGAAATACAGAATTCCAGTGCCAATTCTTCCAGGTGAAGTTTGGTGAGGTGGTAGAGAGTTGACTTTCTCAGTATCTTTTTCAACTTTTCCATGAATGAAACAATTGATCTGATTCAATGTAGTACAGCAAGTGTATGTAGAGTGTAATAGTTTCCACTGGTAGGGTTCCTGTAGGTGATGGCTGCTATAATACGTGACATTACTGTGAAGATAATTGTAGAGGCAGATCTGACATCTGATGTGTACAACTTCTGTTTGCTTAGTGTTCTGTGTTTTTATGTGTGTGTGGTTTTTGCCTAGGACTTCCGATGGTTAATCATGGAAATTACATAGTACGTCTGGGCCACTTTGTGAGTTGGCTTGGTGAACAAGCAGAAGCTTTGGGTGTTGAGGTGTATCCAGGCTATGCAGCAGCTGAGGTAATAATGACGTCAGTGTGTATATGAAAAGCACTTTTGGAACCCACTTCACTCTTTTCCCAGTCATTTCATAGTACATTTATAACATTCCTCTTAACAGAAGTGTATTGTGAAAACTGTGTTTCGGTATCTTAAATTCCTTGGTCCAGATCCAGCAAAGTGCAAGTGGATCATAAAGGGTGTTAATAAGCAAATAATCATCAAGTTTGACCATTGAAGATACAGTGCTTAGAAGTTCTGTGTTAGAACTTTTTATGAATGAATTAAAATGACAGATCATTAAAATGTTTTTGTTTGTTTGTTTAAATATTTCCAAAGGTTCTTTTTCATGAAGATGGTAGCGTGAAAGGGATAGCAACTAATGATGTAGGCATTCAGAAGGATGGAGCACCTAAAGTAAGTAGCTATCTTCCCCATAACTAAGGGTCTAAGTATGGAAATTGTGATACATCTGCTTGTGCTGTCATCAGTAATCTTGCTACAGCCTAAGAAAAGGTATAAAATTCAGTACCCTCTCTGTATATAAAGTGGATCAAATACTCATGAAAGTTCTGGTCTCAGAACATTGTAAATGTCGTCTGAGATTAATAGAAGAAGCCTTCACAGAAAGGAAGCTTGAGGGTGACTTGAAGGAAATAATTGTAAGGGTGCTTTGGCATACATGAAATCGGGAAACAAAGGAAAAGCTTCCAGGAACTCCTAGAAAAAAAGGTGCAAAGGTGAAATAGAAAACTGTTGTCCAGCTGGTCACTAGCAACACGTAAGACTGTGATTCTGGCTGATTTGTTTTCTTTGATATTTACAACTGCAGTCACTTTGTTGACAGTCTGTCTACCTTGTTGGGGCAAGGTACACACTGAATCTTTATACCTTTTTGCTGGCTGGCCGCATTTCCGTATCCAGAAAGTAGCTCCCTGCCCTCTTTGGCTGATTTAGAGTGGAATCCAGAACCTGTGGGAAAGCAGGTCGCTTCCCTGTGCAATACGTAGGGAGAATTTGGCACCTCAGATTAATTGAGAACAACTTTCACACAGAATTATTTGGCTACAGAAATTCTGGGTGCAGTTTGTTTGGTTTTTTTTTCCTTAAGATTTACTTTCTTTTTTAAGGTTTCTTAGTAGTTATATAGAGTTTCAAAGAGACATTTACTTGCATATAAAAATGTGGGTTATTTTTCCCATTTAAGGCAGGGGATGAGAAGAAAAGGCTCATTTTTGTTTTAAGAGAGTAGCCAGCAGAGAATGAAGTGGTGGCAGGGAAAAGTAGTGTATTTTTCCAGTATAATATTGTCTGTCCCCTGTAGGGCATAGACACACTCTTATTTTCAGCTATGCATTTTCCCCAGTAGGAGGTAGAAGTAATGCGTACAGCGTGCTGCCGTCTTAATGCTTGAGTGGTGAGGCTGAGTTGGGTTTGGTTTTAAAGTGGGAAAGAAATAACAGATTTTATTTTTTTTTTTTAAAGCTTCCTCAAAACTTACTTTTTTTTTATTCCATTTATTCTGGAAGACTGTGTCTATTAACTTTTTTAATGTACATAATTAGCGTGCCACTATTGCAAACTTTTTGAGTATTCAAGTGTTTTAACTGTCAGTTAGGTCAGCTGATACTAATTCCAGCTTATAAAGGTTCAGGTAAATAAACATATTTTGTATAACCTTCAAGGCAAGAATGTGTTTGTACAGAGCCTAATCAAATAGACTGTGGTTAATGAATAGAGTTTCACCTTGCAGTTGGCATCAATCAAACAAAAATGCCAATGGTAAAAAATGCCTAGTGAAAAGTTCTACATTAATTCTTTTGTAGATGCTAGAGAAATACATTGTACGTTAACTCTGAAAACCAACTCTGCACATTAGTGAAATGTTTCAAATTAATGAATTTCTGATATTTACAATGTGGAGTTCTAGGGTTTTTTTATTTTATATAAATCTACTTCAAAATGGACAGTATATATTTTTAATCTTTAGATGAAGTAGTACATCCCTGTAGTTCTCATAGTATTTTGTAAGATTAATTCAGGTTGGCAATCAGAAATTCAAAGAACACAAAAAATTTGGCAAAATCTTGTAACTCCTGTTTAAAAGTAATTCCCGACTAGAGGGAACATTTCCATTTGCTTGTTTTTTTCAGAGGTTTCCAACCAGTAAGTTGTAAGCAGGTTGCACCTGAGACACAACTTAAAACCAAAGCAGTAAGCTTCTCCTGGACCTATGGTGGCTTTAAGCACCTTGAGGTGCTTTTTTTGGGTGCTGCTGGTTGGCTTCATCCAGAATTGTTCTCATGAGCTTTTTGAACATTATACTTTCTGGCTCAAATCAAGGTTGTTTTGTTGGTTTTTTTTTTTTTTTCTTTTTCTTTAAAGTTTGTCTTTTTTTCCTCTGCAAGATTATGGATATTTAAAATCTAGTACCCTTACATTGCAAATACAGTCTCATAAATCTAGTCTAATGTGCTCACATACGCAGGTGACATGCTCATACATGAGTATACTGGTTGCCTTTATGTTACTCTGAATCTCATTGTTGGAATTTTTTATGAGAAATTTTTTTATAATGATACATAATGTTAGTGTAATTTTACTGTATGGTTTATCATGTAAGATTGGTGTAATATTATTATAGTAACTTTATCCTGAGGTAGTGGATTCTTTCCAAGGCAGAGGTCATGCAGATTTTTCTGCTCTGGTGTTTCTGTCTAACCTCTGCCATACATATGTGTGTGGGACAATGTTTTGTTGTAATGTGACTTCATGAGTAAAATTAAAAGTGTGAAGTTACAGGTTAAGATTCTTCATTCTGTCAGGGTTCCTTTGCACCATGTGAATGAGCAGATGTGATATAAGTATCTTCTGGTTGGGAAAAGATTCTCCTTTCGAGTCAATGGCGATTCACTGTAGTGCTGATCAACTGGATCCTCTTACAAGATTTGTCGGGGGTGCATCATGGGTAGGTGGAAAAGACAAGTGGACTAGAGTCGTAGCTTACAGTGGTTTGTAGGTTCTGAGCAGTGCCACAAAGTAGTGTAAAATCACTTTATTGCCTTGCATTTTCTTGCTGTGAGTTTAGTGTGGCACAGATCTAACTGCTTTTTGCCTTTTGCAGACTACCTTTGAAAGAGGCTTGGAACTCCATGCTAAAGTCACAGTCTTTGCCGAAGGTTGTCATGGACATCTAGCCAAACAGCTGTACAAAAAATACAATCTCAGGGAGAAATGTCAACCCCAAAGCTATGGCATTGGACTGAAAGAGGTATCACCTGCTTAATTCTAACAAATAAGGAAAATACTGTAAAGCTCTAGGGTGGTTTCTATTTGCTTTCAAGCTAATTTATATAAAATATTAGATTGATAACTTTTGAGTTACACTTTCAGGCTTCAGAATCTTTGCTATTCTGAAGCTGATTAGAGAAGATGCTCCTTGAGTATCCTGACTGTTTTGTTTCAGCTGCTGCTTCTCTTATATCTGTGTACTAGAGGCACCTGTGAATCCACTCTGTTAATGTATTAATTTGATTTCAAATTACATTCATTTGTGAAATCTGTTTTCAGTACTTTCACTAAATGAGAGAGGGATTCATGCTGCCAAATTGTAGGGGGTTTGGACCGGAGGAGGAGAGGAAAGGCTTTCTATGGGTTTCCTGTGTATTCATGAGAGAGAGAGAGAAAAGAGGTGTGTTCCAGATGATGAGTCATGCTCTCTGAAACATCTTCTGGATGACCTTTTTTTTTCCCCAAAAATCCTGTCACTGGGCTTATAAAACTGTGTTAAGGATCATATTTCCTTTTTGAAGTATTTTATACTCAGGGAAATATCACTCATGAAAAAGAGCTGTGTTATTTAGAATATGTTCAGAGTTTGACTATAACATAGTCAAACTCTTTATTTATTTATTTATTTATTCTTTATTTATTACTTTAAGAATGTGCTTCTGGCTACAAAGTATTTGTTAAATAATTAGTTTACACTTTGGTAGAGAACAACCACTCTGTAACTGTTCCTGTGTGTGACATAGTTTCTAATACCTAAGTTGTTGTTAAAGCAGGGTTTTGCTGTAGAGTTCCTTTGCTTCCAGATGATGAGACTATGTCTGCTTTAGCAAATAGTACAGTCCAATAGGGATGGATCTGTAAAGTGAAATAGTTCGTGCTGATGAGCTGATAACCGTACTGTGTATGTTTCAAGGTTATTCTTGCTTCGGACTAGCTCTGGTCTAGTCCCGTGGGCTAAGTGCCCTTTCACAACTGGAATGCTTTAGTTTCATGTGAAAGGAATCCAGTTCATGCCTTCTGTGGCTGCTGTACCATGTGAACCAAAGCACAGTAAGTGAGAGCAGTCAGGAGTCCCACTCAAAAATGTGCTGCTTAATCTAAACTGAAACATTAATGTAGATGTACCTTCCATTCTTGAGCTGATCTAATGGTGCTCAACTGCCCTTCTGTCATTAGATTGCACCTGGCACATAACTCCATAGTGAAGAGATGTTTTGTGAAATGAGCAGAAAATTTGCTCTAGTGGAAACATGAAGATGCTTCTGTGAGTTCACCATGGGCCAGATGAGCACTGGAGATGTGTAGGAGAGAGCAGAGAGAGGACAACCTGTTTAACAGAAAATACTTAGATCAACTCAGGTGAATCGTTAAGCCTGACCCTGAAAAAGTTATGAGGAAATAGCAATGATTCTTACAAGAAAATAATGCTTCTAAAGGAAAAAGTCAATGTAAGCATTGCAGTCCTTAGCAGAAGTATCTGTTGAAGTCACTAATATAAAGGATCTTGTGGTTGAATTAAAATTTTGGGTATAATGCTGGAGTCTCAGTTACATTTTCTGATGCACAATATTTCAAGAAAAAGAAGTATGGTGATACTTAAATGGTAAAAAGAAGTGTACCTAGTATTTTGCTGTAAGAATTTATGCATTGGTCACAGCAGTTCATTAATTTTCTTCTATATTTAATTATGTGTTTGTCTTTTATGATGTTATTGAAAAGCCATTACTTTGCAATGTAAAGTAACTTTTTGGTGATCTTCACTTCAGTTATGGACTATTGATGAAAAGAAATGGAAACCAGGAAGAGTAGAACATACTGTAGGCTGGCCTTTAGACAGACATACATACGGAGGATCCTTTCTTTATCACTTAAATGAGGGTGAACCTTTAGTTGCTCTTGGATTTGTGGTAAGTAAAGTTGTTATTTTCATCTTTGTTTGCTGTTGTTTGATCTTTGTTTTTATGCAATTTCTTTTCTTTGTTTTCATATGAAGACGAAAACATAAGAATAGCAACAGACCAAATTTAGTGCTTGCTCAATCTTAAGTGCACTTATTCCCATATTAGGGGAGGTTAATTTGTCATATTAATCTGTCTTTAATCCAGCGTATTTTATTAAGAACAAAATGGAGAACTTACAGGTACATCTTTTTGCAAACCAAATAAATTTTGGTAAAGCCAAAACCAGATGATAAATCATAACTCTGCTCACAAAATTTTTGCAAGTTAGGAAATGTCTGAATCACATCCACTTTGTACCATTCCATTTCCTCATTCGTGTGTCAGCCTTGGGTGAGTACGTGCTTTCTGGGGGAAGCATAGAAAGTGGAAGCCCTCTGCAGTTCCGCAGGGCAGCGTCCTTTCCATTGCTCAGATCTTCAGATTGTTCTTACCATTCTTCGCCCCTGTTCACCTTGCCCTCTTTAGCAACTGTCTTTTTGAATGGGACAGGCAGCTTCTTCCTTCTTACTGCCTCTTTATCAGGAGCATTGAGATCACTAGAGAGACTATGTCATTCTGCCAGCCAGTGACGCAAGGAGCAATGGTAGGAAATGTTTTTCTAGCACCTGCCATCCTAAATAAGCATGCAGTATTTGTCCTGTGTGTGTGCTTTACACACAGATGTTGTAAGTCAGGGACACAATCTCGACTTTTAGCAGCATGGGACTGAGGTGATTCTTTGGTCTCCTGGATTTCAGAAGGATTCCAGAGTGCGTGTGCGGGTGAAAACTCTATTTCATTTAACTGTTTTGTAAGAAGCATTGAAAAAAAACTTGTTAGCTTTTTGCAGATATGCATACTTGTCCTGTGAGATTTCTAATATTGGAATTAATAAGTACAGATAGTAGACATTCAAATTCTGTTTTGTTTTTAGAAGGAAAGAGAGCTTTGATTCTTGCAGGGAATGGTAATCAAGAATGTTCATATTATCTCCAGTTCAGAGAAAATCAACTTTTGTGTGAACAAACAAGCACTTTTTTGTCTTTGAACTTTACACCTATGTCAGTCTGATTCTTGTAGTAGCATTATCTTACACTTATTTTGAAAATTTTTCGTTAACTTTATCTAGCAAGGAAAGTAGATACAAGCAGTGCTCTAAAAGCAGTGAGCTGCCAGAGAAGTCAAGGTACTGTTTGTTGCTGACTCATTTTATATTTTATTTGTCTCAAATAAAGCTTACAGGAACTAGAAATAATCCCTTTCTCAAAAGAGAAAATTCAGCAACATAAGTAATTTTAAGAGTATATTAAAGATGGGAAATGCAGAGTATATCTTTGGGCAAATTCTCAAATGCATAAGATAAGACTCCTGGGCATCCAGACAATTGGCAAAGTCTTTTTCCCCTATTTTCTGCTTTCATCATTGCTCCCCTGTGCTTTATTACAGTGGCTCACCTAACTGGAAATGACAATTGACTCCACTAAACAATGTGAAAAACTGGTTAAAACATGTGAGCATAAGGACATAACTATCTAGAAATAGTTGTTTACCTCTCCTTCCGGCTTTTCTACGGCAAAGAGGTTTTGAAACACAAATTAAAAACAAGTTTTCTCGTATTATCCTGCCCATTATACCATGCTTAATTTTATTTCACTATTTTATTTAAAAGACAGATGGAAGGTGGTTACAATGCAATTAAATATTTTCCATGCTTCCAGCAGGACAGAGGACAGTTGTATAGCAGCAGGTTCTGAGATTTGCTTCTACTGTACTGTTAATAGAATGTATTTTTGTCAGTAGTTTCTTTAAGAAGATCCTGAGGTAGATTTAGTAAAATACAGATTTAAAGAGTTGATGTGGTAATAGGCAATTGTTTTCTTTTCAAACTTTTGTTGAAATGTCATACTTTATTTTCATTGATGTTGCACTTTTCTTTTTTTTTAAGGTTGGTTTAGATTATCAAAATCCCTATTTGAATCCATTTAGGGAGTTTCAGAGGTGGAAGCACCATCCTAGTGTACAGCCTACTTTGGAGGGTGGAACAAGGATTGCCTATGGTGCCAGAGCATTAAATGAAGGTGGTTTCCAGGTAACTTTTTGTGAAGTTCTTTACTTCGAGTTCTCTATAGCCATATTTTTACTGCTGTAGATTTGGGTTGCATGCTGTTGGGAAACAACTGAACTATAATACAGATGAATAAGGCCAAAAGTTTTGCTGGACAGAAAAGCCTTGTTACCTTGCTGGATAGTGGCTGCTGAGATTTGCTAGACTTAGGCTCTGTCATAGTAAAAATCTTCTGACATGGTCACTTTACTTCCTAAATGAAATATGAAGTAGAGTTTATATTGCAATCAAGTGTGTTCAGCAGCAACAAAGCTACAGATAATGCTTTGTTGTGCCTGGAGCCCTGGGGAAGAAAAGGTAGCACCACTTACCTGGTTTTCTTATGGGGTTGGGTGGGGGTATATTTTCCAAATAACGTGTTTATCCTAGCAGAGGGAACTTCTTCCCAATGCTTGACCATTAGGTCAGTGATGGTGCTGAAATTGTTATGGAATACTTGTTCATTTTTTTTTTTTCTTAAGGAGTCTAAAAGGTTAAATTTAACAAATGTATTCATCAAAGCTTAAGTTAAGTTGAAAGGTTTAGAAGAACTTGCAGGATAAATAGTCTAGAATTTATATTTAACAGCCAAAATCCTTTCAACCTGTTAGCTCCTCATGTGGGAATCTTGAAACGCAGGTCATGGTTGTGTGTCCTGAACTCCTGGGTCCATCTTCTAGACACTCCCTTTGGTTTGGAACTTTGGTTTGTGTGTTGGGCCATTGCACTCTGCTCTCTTGACTACTGTGTCTTTCTTTCTTGAACCTCTTCTTTGGTATAAATATGGCTTTGTGCAGCTTTTGCGATAACCAGTACAATTTCAACAGCAGCGTAACTCTTGTCACAGTCTTGTGGAGTTAGGCTTTGACACCAGTGTGCATGCCTGGGATTGAGTCATGTGGAATCACTCTGTGAGTTGATTACTTTGTCCACTCTCAAGTGGAAATATGTCATACTGTGTTGTAAAACGACTGTGTTACTAGCTGATTTCAGAAACCATTGTTGGTCCATTATTAACACAGGTAAGATACAAAATGACAAGATGCTTTAATCTAGAGTTTTATACAAGAGGGGCTTCTCTTTCCACCCTGTGCACTGGTCTCTGTACCACAGATAGTCATTACTGAATTTCTGCCTTTGATGAAGTAGCCAGATTGTGACTTCAGTTGCATACTCCTTATACTGCTTGAAACATATGGCTGACAGAACATGGCATTTTTAAAGTCACTTACAGACATTGTTTGCACCAAGTTACACAAACAGCTGCTGCGCATCTCTGCCTAATCTTTGGACTTCTTTGCTGGACTCAAAAGAATATGTCACTTACGTTGTACTGTTCCTAATATAAAAGCATTATTTTTGTTGATTTTTATTTTTTTTTTTTAATCCTGTAGATAGAATGCTCTAGTTAATCACGAAGTCACACTTTTAGATGTCTTTTTTTAATACATGCTTTCAGTAAAAAAAAAAAAAATGCTTTATTGGTGAGTCACTTAGGAAGATTTTTAAGATTAGCTCTTCTTTTGCATGTGTTGCTTTGATTAATAACTGTACCAGTCTGACTCATTTGCATCATTGGAGTCCAGGAATATTTTTCTTATGTAAGTTGTTCTGTAGCTCCAGTTTTCATTTTGGTGGCAGTATTGCATCAAGTAGGTGTATAAAATTACCATCAATCTAAACTTTCTTGTCTATTATAGATAACTTTATGACCATGTTCTTTCTTCTTTAACATATAGTGATGCTAAGTTGGTGTGAGAGAGAGAAAGTGCTCTTGAATGTTTCCCTGATTTTCTAGCTTTTTGGGATATGTGGAGAGAGGGAACAGTTTAATAGACTACATCTACATAGCTGTTATTTCTTTGTTTTTATTAAAATTGAAAAATCAAGCACTTGAAGAAATTCCCATGCATCCTCTGCTTTGTCTCCATTTTATCAAAAACTTTGAAAAGATTTAAGTTTTGTGGAAAAAATGTTTTGTGGAAAAAATAAAAGATGTTGCTGTCGTTGAGCAATGTATGTTATGAATATCAGGGGAAAAAACCTTCATATCAATGACCCATACAAGTGTCAAACATGAGACTCACTTAACAGTTTTTCATCCCTGAGCTGAGGGGAGGAGAATGTGGAGTTCCCTGTCTGCTGGGGAGCAGGAGTCTCCCCTTCTTACCTCCTCCAAACCAATCTGATTGCTGCCAAGAGGGTGGTGGCTTCTTCAGGTGCTCAAGGTTGAAAGGATTTCATCCTGTATGTCAGGGGCAGGGAAGGCTTCTGCTGTGCTGGCATGGTGTGTTCCTTCAGCTTGATAAACTGACTGTGAAAACAGGCACCAAGGGCTGTAGTACTGATAATGAGAATTACTAACAAAGCTGCAGTACATGTAACCTTTTGTGTTACATGACTAATCTCATTTATACTCTGATGGTATGTTGGTCACTAAGTACCTATTCAGTGAAATAGTTGTTGCAGAAGAAGAATACTTGATCACCATCTTGTTAAGTAATTCAAAGAGTCACTCAAGAAATCTTTCTATGCTTATGTCAGTGCCTCATCATTGCATCCTAACAGATACAACAAAGTAACTGTTTTCAGCCAAAGGTCTTCTGAAAAGAGAGGAAGGACATCCTGCATACTTAATTCATTTCAAATACTATTACAGAGCTGAACTTAGTACTTCTGGTCACTGAAAAGTAAGTTAAAAGTTGTAGTTGTTAAAAGTTTTCAGCCTAGATTACCTTTCCTACGAACCAAATCACTAAGTCTATGATTGAACAAATTGCCCAAAACACAGGGCAAACGCTGTGTAGTACAGCTTTTTTTAGTGACTACTATATGAATACTGAACAGTGGCCAGCCCTGGGTGAACAGGAAACAGGTAACAATTGAACAAGCAGAAAAAACAAAATTTTTGTTTCAGATCATCTTGAATTCCAAGGGATTCTCTTTTTTTTTTTTTTTTTAAATTACATTTTTCATGAACTAAAACTACTTGTTTGAGGTTATTAAAAACTTGTTTGAGGCTATTAAAAATTAATTCTTTAGGCAGCTTTAATAAAAGTAGGATGCTAGATTCACAAGTGCTGCTCAGTACTAAAAGACTTTCAGAAGAATGGTATGTTCATAACTTAGATTCAGCAATTTCAGACCTAGGATTTGATCACAGCTTTCCGCTCAAAGTGCTGCAGTCAGTCCCATGTTTTGAAGCTGTTCCATCTAAAATCTCATTGGATGAGGGTGAGAATAACTATCTTTGGTAGTAGAGATACTCCTTAGTTAATTTAGGCATATATAGATCTGATGTTTGGAAATATCTGGCTGTCTTAGGTTTGTGAGTTGACTGTCCTCAATGACGTTGTGCTTCTTGCAGAACAGGAGTAAGACAATTAGTTTGCACCAAAAATATATTTGTTGTCAGCTGACCAACCTCTAAAAGAAGTGGGACTGGGTGGGGGGATGGGAAGGGCACTGTGCAGTTTCATAGAAAAGATTTGTGGAAAAAAGCACTGGCTAATAAACTGTTAGATGGAATTCATACAACTTTCTGTGTGGAAAATAAGAAGACAAATGTCTTTCATTTAAAAGCATTCTCTTGAACTTGAAGGAGGAAAACAGTATCAGTAGGTGACATTATTATAGTCTTGTTGCAGACAGAGCAACTGGAGAGAGGATATAAAGAAAATGTTGTCATTATTTTATACTCAGCTCCAGTATAATGTCTGTATTCTCATTTGCTTACATTGCCAAAATTTATTGTTAAAATGGAGTAACTCTGGTGTATTTTTAGGTAGTGCATATGCAAGTCTAAAAATGCAAAGGACGCTCAAGCCTCATGCCAGTTTCATTTCTAGAATGTTATTTTTCACTTAAAAAAAAAAGAAGCCAAAACCAAACAAACCTACCACCTGTCTTTGTGTTTCCTCTTCAGTCAATACCCAAACTCACTTTCCCAGGTGGATTACTAATTGGTTGCAGTCCTGGACTTATGAATGTTCCGAAGATCAAAGGGACACATACCGCAATGAAAAGCGGCATCTTGGCTTCAGAAGCCATCTTCAGCCAATTAATCAATGAAAATCTCCAATCAAAGACAATAGGTAAGAGCAGTTTTTCATAATTATTCTAAGTACTGATCATACTGCTAGAATGAAAATATGCCTCTAATGAGCATCTGAAAAGTAAGCTTACACTTCCTGCATAAGTAAACAAGAATAGTATATATTTTGTTCCTACAAATATGTTAAAAATTAGCACTTTATGATTGAAAATGTGTTACTGAAAGACTACAGAATCTGAGAAGAAAAATAAAAAGGACAGGTTAAGCAAACCAGGGTGAGATTTTTCAAGTTTGCTCTTCACTGTTTTGGTAATTGCTAGGATAGGGGTTTTTGTTGTTTTTTTTTTCTTTCAGTCCTCTTTTTGTGACTTTAATTTTATAGTCTTCTCAGTTTGAGACTACGTGTATTTCCTGTTACATGTAGTGCAAGCACATTGATGTAACTGCCTGATCCTGACTGCATTGTAGCCATTCATTTAAGCCTTGGTTGTTCCTTAAATCTGTTAACAAAGGTGCACAGAGAGATCACCTAATTAGAATTTCAGTCATTCTGGAGATGACACTATAGCCATGTACTACATGATTATTATTTTAGAAATCTCTTCTGTGTAGTGGTGGATTCAGTCCTAGTGAGCTTTCGTTCAGCAGAAACATGCGACACACACTGCCACAGTGGGTTTGCTGAACAACTAAAACTTCAGCTAGTATAACAGGTTAAAATGTTTACAACCCATCTGAAATGACAAACACTCTTATTGGGTAGTGTGCCACCCTTGTTTGATTATGGACACGTTTTGGAAGCTGTTTCCAGTTTTGTCAAGACAGTGGAACATTACAGCCCACTTTCTTCTCTGTGCATAGGTAAGGAGCTTTTTTTCAGAGCCTTACATGAGACACAAAATATGGACTGAAGCATGTTTTCATCTATAGGCAAGGCTTAAAACATATTATTTGGAACATCTAGAGGAATAGATGTTCCAGTAGTTCTATTCCTAGACAGTAGTAATGGAGAACAGTGAAGGGGAAGCTCTTGAAAAATTTTCATTTTAAGAAACATTTTTTTTTTCCCCTAAGATAATTACTTAGTTTTAACTACACTGTAGTAGGTGAGTCATGTCAAGTGTGCAATGTCTAGTGCTTGTAAAGAATACAATCAGAGTTGAAATCAGAAGTTTGTAGTCTAATGTATCTTAGTAACTTGCTGATTACATAGGGAGAAAAATTGTTCTCTAGCACTGGCATCACCCATTGGGCCATAGTCATAATTACTGAAATCAGTATGTTTGTGGTTGCTTAACTTGTAAAGGAAAAAGCTTTTGTACTTGGCAATGTTAAAATTACAAACCTGTCTCTTGGATCACAGCTAAACTGTGATTTAAGTCAATTTTTAATATTTTATGAGCCAGTAGCTGTTTTCCCACAGAGATCCCCATGCAGCCACCTGGCCAGTTATCTTCATGTTTTGCTGAGGTTTGAGGCAATTTAATGCTGCTTGTGGATCATTTAATAGAGACTACAAAGGAGCAGTAGATACCTGGTGATAGCTGCCAACAAGAGGCTGAAATATGTTGTGCAGTATATTCCTAGCCTACTATTCTGAAGTTCTCATTTTGCTGCCTTCGTTGCTAGCAATTGCCTTTACTCAGCAATTATTTTTTATTTCAAGGATAGTCTTTATGTACTGTAGGTACCTAACGAGTAATGTACTGCCTTAGGACTTGATGTGCAAGAATATGAAGAGAACCTGAAAAAGTCCTGGGTCTGGAAAGAGCTGCATGGAGTTAGAAACATCCGGCCATCCTGCCACAGTATACTTGGTCTGTATGGAGGAATGATTTACACAGGTATATTTTATTGGATACTGAGAGGAAAGGAACCATGGACTTTAAAACATCCAGGTAATTTCAGTATCTCCTGAAAGAAGATACTAAATGTGTATGTCAGTCTTTTCTGGTGTTAGTTGAAACTAGAGCACATCTGGTCAAGTGTTGAGTCTATGAAGTGTAGAAAAGAAGTCAATAAGGCAGTGAAGCACTTTGTCCTGTTATCTAGCATATAATGTAAATGAAGACTTTAAAACTCTGTTCTACTTAGCATAGTTTTCTGTGTCATGAAAAAGGCCACCTTTTATCAAGTATTTAATTCTGATGACAAAGGATGTTAAATTACCTTTATTAAATTGTTCTTGAGTAACCGCAAAATACAGTAATTCTACCGAAACTTATCTATTAAAAATCTATTTAGGACCAGATTTTGCTCAGCTCAAACCAGCCAAAGATTGTACACCTATTGAATACCCAAAGCCTGATGGAAAAATCAGTTTTGATCTCCTCTCATCTGTGGCTTTAAGTGGTACAAACCATGAACATGACCAGCCTGCGCATTTAACTCTCAAAGATGACAGCATCCCTGTGAGCAGGAATTTGGCTGTATTTGATGGACCGGAACAAAGATTTTGTCCAGCAGGTAAGTAATAAAAATGTGTGTCTGAGCTGTTTTTGCAGGATGAAAGACTAAATACTTCATGAAGAGTCCACCTGGCATACTACTTACTTCAAGCATTCTATCCCAATCCTCATCCTAGAAGAAGGTTCAAGTGCAGGTCTTAAAATATATTAACAGTACTTTCATGACAAAATAATTAGTAAACATGGAAGAAGGTAGCTGAATTACGCTAGTAATACACTTCCCTCATTACAGGTGCTGGTAACTAGTAGAGCATAGATGCAGGGGGAAACTGTTCAGTGAAGTGATAGCTCTCTTTTGCTCTTTGCAGGAGTTTATGAATATATTCCTCTGGAAACAGGAGAAGGATCAAGACTGCAGATAAATGCTCAGAACTGTGTCCACTGCAAAACATGTGATATTAAAGACCCAAGTCAGAACATTAACTGGGTAGTGCCTGAAGGTGGAGGAGGACCAGCTTATAATGGGATGTGAACTGCTGGCACATCTATATGGTGATTTCTGATCACCAACAAATAAGTTGAAGTATTTTATGCTGCACTGTAATTAAAGTACAGCACTGACTTGAATGTTAAAGAGTTTGAAGCTAATGTGCCATTCTGAATTTTACATATGACTGTTGCATTAAATAGAAAGTGGGTGCCTTCTGGTTACACCCTAGCCTTATTTAAATAAAACTTCTTTTCAGGAGTTGTGTGGCAGGCAGAAGAAAGTTCTTCTCAGGACTGACACAGGAACTGGATTTATTGGTGAAGTTCAGTGATAACAGAAGCCATATCCAGAAGAATTAGTACCTACACTTAAAAAAGTATTTTCTCTCTGTATCTGGAGTGATTTACTATACGTAATCCTGCCGTGCAGCAGGGAAAATATATCAGTCTAGGAAACTGTCAGTGTTTCTAAGTGTTACACATTTTACATCAAATTTACAGTTAGATTTTTTTTTTTCCTGGTGATAATAGGGAGCCCATCTCCAATATAACCTGTAAAGTGGTTTTAAAAAAAGTGTAATACTTGCACCTTCATTGTATGCCTACCAGCATTTTTGTTTCTTACAAGGAATCATGCCTGCTCTAATAAAAACTCTTAACAAAAACTGCCTAAATTGTCCTACTGTTAAACCAAGCTTCTTGGGAAGCAGTAACTATTAAACCACTACTGATTTACACATTAGAAACACACCTGAGTTGCAAAACACAAGTTATTGCAGCTTAAAAAAAAAGCAACACACTTCACCATTGAACAGTTTGTCTTTATTATTAGACTTTTGAGTTGTAAACACTGAAAACTGCAGTACAGGGCAAATGAAAGAAGCAGCTCCATTTATCCTTTTGCATGAGTTAGTGCATAGATTTTAAAGAAAAAAATCAAGCAAACATTTTAGCATAAGCTGCCTTCTCTTTTTCCTTTTGGGCTTTTATCTTCTGTTTGATTTTGAGTGTTTCTGTCTGGATAGCTGCTTAAAAAGAAAATCCATGATACAGTTACAGTAATCTCTTTACATTAGGTCACACTGCTGTAAATAACCTATATCATTTTGTATAATAGAACCACATTTAATCTTCTATTAGGTCAGACACTAGCAGCAAAAAAACATTGTCCCTTACTCTGTTTAACCTGGCAGAGTAACCAGGTAGAGGAGGGTGTAGCGAGCATAGTACTGGTGCCAACACAGCATTTACAAGCTAAAAATCTTATCCAGTTGGACCAGGAGATTAAGAAAGTTAGTAAGGCCCCTGTGAGAGAGGGAGGTGGTTTGAGAGTCATGCTGTTGACCTACATCAGCAGGTTACCCAGCATACCAGAAACATGACTGCTGTTTAAAACCAGGTTTTCCACCTCAGTGGGCTCTGCGCTCAATACATCAGCATTTAAGCTGTTAGAAGACAACATTTTGGGCATCACACTGGTAAGATTTCTTACTAAATAGTACCCTGGTTACTTTGTTACATTCTTAAAATAAAGAAACTATAAAGAAACAGCTTTATTTTACCTTTGTCTTCAGGGGCTATTTCATGAGCCTTTTTAAGATCAGCCTTAAGTTAAAGAGAAACAGAAATTAATTTTCTGATTAAATGTTTAGATTAAAAAAAAAAAAAAATAAATATTGTGATGATTACCAATGCCTGATCGAGATCTTTTATTCCCTGCCATCCTTGAGCCCGTCTGTAGAGAGCTTTAGTATTTGCTGGATCTATTTTAAGAGCCTGTAAATTTAATAAAATTGTCACATTAATATTTCATATACTTCACAGGCTCCCATCTCTGCAAATGGCACAGTTTGCACCAGCAGACAATATCCCAAGTTGGTTTGAGGGTAAGCTGTCAAAACACTAACTGTGTAAAAAGGAATGGTATATTATAGCACACTGAATAAATCAGTTTTAATACCTTTTTTGAAGGACAAGCATGTATATGAAGATAAAATGGAACATATATATTTTATATATATAGATAGATAGATAATATATATATATATATATCTGTCTGCCTATCTCTTTCAAGGCAAAGCTGTTGCTGCAGTGCAAATTTTCCTAACTTTGAGTCTCTCAGTACAAGACTCTATATTGTAGCTCCTTCCTTCACATGAAAAAAACCTTAAATGGCATGATGAAGAAGGCACACAGATTTCCTGTAAAGGCTTTTTCACTATAGACTAGAAAGATACATGAAAGCAATCCATCTCATGCTTCAGGAACCTTGCCAAGTTCAGTCATTACACCTTTCTGAAGCTGAATGGTTTCACTAATGTGTATATACCCACTCTAATATGACAGTATCAAAATAAAAAATACAGTGGCTAGGCAAAGAGATTGTTCTACTGTTTGATTACTTAAATTATTTTTTCAAAGTACCTCAGTTCATTTGGCTAGCTAAGTATTTTGTTTTCTTGCTTGTGAAGATTGCATTCTTTTTTCTTATTGCAGATAGTTCTATAGTGTGTCTTTTTATTATTTAAAAGAATATAGTTTCTTAGTGATTAGAGGAAATATCTTTGCATGAATGTGTGGCTTTATTAATTTCATTGGTTAACTTTAATTCATTAATTAAGAATTACAGACATTAGACAATGCACCCAGAGTTTTTTAAATCACTTCAGTATTGGCTGATCATATAAGAATTATTACTCTGGGTGCTCATCCTGATCCCTGTGCTCTAAAGACTACAGCCTCTTCTGTGCCAAGAATTAGAAAATGTGTTGTCTGTATTGTGTACACATAGGTAGCACTCCTTGTTTTTAGCTCAACCATTGTGCTTACAGCTATTTTAAAGCAAGGTTGATTTGAACAGTTTCAGCAGTTTGTAGTTCCTTGTTTACACCAAATAATGCATGTATTACAGACTGTTAATTTAAAACGGTTTTGGCCTTAGGAAATCATAAAAGTTTAACAATTACTTTCAACCCTACTAGTTAATCTTAGGGAACTGGTCTTCTGATTAAACACGGATACGCTGTTAAATACCTGTGATGAAGCGTAAGCTAAACACATTACAGAAGTCTATTAGAGCTGTGGAGTTGCCTTTATCTAACAGTTTTGTAATTTTTAAAAAAAAAATTGCTATTATTGGGGTTTTTTCCCCCTCAGTGGAAAGTATTATGATTAATAATTTCTATCTGTAACATCTAAATGCAGTTTCAATTTTTACCATTTCCTAGATGACAGATATCATGTTAGACAGTTTTCTTATTTTTTTTTCCTTTTCCCATTGCCCATTCTTCCATTCTGAAGATACGTTTATGACAGTTTTCATGTGTAACGCCATCAGCGGGCTAGAAAGCAAGCCAGCTCTTTAAAGATGCCTCACACACAGATTAGCTGAGACTCCTGCTTTCAGCTTGAAGCCCTGGAAGTTGCTGCTTAGGATCCTCTGCTAACAGATAAGGGCATTCTTTACTCTGTTTCCTTCAAAATTTCAGAGTTTTACTGAAAGTTTCCTCAAATGTACTAAATGCTCTCAGTATGTCTATGTCACTGTTCCTTTTATTTCTTTAATTTATTATTTTTCAGTATTTCCATATTTATTGTTTCCTTCTGTCCTTCTTCCTATTCACTGTTTTAATTTCACCACTAAGTCTACCTGAAAGGGCTTTAGAGAAGTCACTTCAATGAATAAAATACAAGACCATCAAATCTGAAAGCAAGTAAAACATTTTCCTCATGCTAGTCTTCCAGAGAAAAGTACTCCTCTTTCAACGAAGACAGTTTAACTCTGTAATACAAAACTTATCTCTGCTCTTAGGAAACAAAACTAACAATGACAGTGGGTGGGTTTTCTGGCAGCAAGCAACAGCCCTCTCCTTTGTTTCTAATGAGTTATTTCGATTTCAAGATCTTTAAAAAGCCAGGTACTGTAAAGTAATAACTTCACTATCAGCCTTCTACTTTAACTTTCAAATCATAAGCTTGTCAGAAGACTCTTAAAGCTTTGTAGTTTCAGTCTCCATTTTTTTATATAGGTCAATTGTGAATCAAAATAGTAAACATTAAATTTACCTCTGAACAACTTTCAATGGCTCCCTGCCAATCTGACAGTTTTAGTTTACAAGCTCCAATGTTTAAAACACAGGTCAAAGCAACAGTCTTTAACTTTGGTTTGTCTGCCTCCTCTGCCACTGCTTCAGAAGCTTCTACATACCTGCAGAAAAAGAGATTTACAAAGAACATGTATTAGCATTGCAGCTCCCATTTTGTTCTGCCCTTAGCTATCTTTCCACAGATATATGCAAACTGGCCTCTCCAAATTGATACTTATTTAAAGCAGCTTCAATTCCACTATTAAAAATATTTATCAAACTAAATATATAAGACCTACTCTGACAAAAAAGATGGATCTTGGTGAGTGTTTTCCTGTTACTCCTATCCCTCCACTGTACTAACAAACAGCATTCTTTTTCTTAGACTATTCTAGATGGCATGAAACCATTAGAATTTATCTCAGTGACTGTTTATTCTAAAAAAACATGTTGCTCATCAGTGGCAAAGTCAACACCACCACTGCACCTTCCATTCATGAGAACCTTCATCTCTTCTTCAGTTCCCTCACCAATATGTTAATTACTTTAGGCATTTATAGCTAAAAGCTGAAGCTAACTTTACTTTGTAAAGGAGAGTGTTTTATGAGCATTAATTCCACCTTCTTCCCACTGTCTTCCTTCATGACTTTTTTTCCTGAACTTGAAAACTGACACTGGTTTAGGACTAAGCTGCATCATTTACTGCATCTCTATTTCACAGGCAAATTGACGGGTAAACTGTATCTCATTCTTCTTAATTTACAATGTGCTAATGCTGTCAGGTTTTTTATTTCAAGTGGCAAAGGTCTGTTGTGGATATGAAAGTCCTAACTCTTTTAACGGCCCACTTGATAGAACTTCTGTTGTTTTTATTTAAAAAAAATAAAGGTCATGTGTTTGCATACATTCACACATTTTAAGCATGCAACAGAAATAAGCAATAATTTTAAAGTGAATTAGACATAGCTCCAGTGATCCTGCAAAACTGTAAGAACCAGAAGAGAGAGAAAAGGGTAAAAAGATAAGGAGAGTTATAATACAAAACTGTTATGTTCAAAACAAACAGGTAACACAGTATTTATAAATCACACTAAATCATTCTGGAAACAAAATCAGAGCTTCCAAGTCAGAGAAATCAGTAAGATGAATATCAAGTGAGACAACAGGAAGTAATACATTTTTTGACAAAAAAGTGTCAATTCATACATATTTATTTATTTATTTATTTATTTATTTATGGTTAAGCAGCAGTAAGACAAGAAAAAGAATGGAAGGTTATGACGGTTACTGTTGGTAAAAAGAAAAATACAGCATTGCCAGACTGTTTGCTAGGTGAGTTGTACATAAAATATGGGAGATTATAAGAGCTATTGGTTTGCTAGGTGAGTTGTAAAATAATATATGGGAGATATACATAAAATATGGGAGATTATAAGAGCTATTTTATTCCTATCAGCTCTGGCTAAGTGTCAGCTAAAGTACACCATCCTGTGTAAAGTATTAGATTTTAAGACACAACAACAGGGAATGTCCACGAAAGACAAGCTGGAGTTATCAGATTTGTTTAGTCCAGAAAAGTTACGATCCTTTCCATCCACAAGGACAAATAAGCACCAGATAAAAGCTGTCTACTCAAACTGGAGCAGCCTCATTGGGTCTGCTTAAGAGTGAGTAAGATAACTAACTGTAAGGGATGGCATAATTATACTATGTTGGTCTGTGATGGGCTTTTTGAGGGCAGGGGGAGACGTTACATCATAGGTTAGTATCTGTAATTGAGCGATTCATTTTTATGCTTCAGAAAGACATCATTTGTTTGAAACCTAGTCAGTTAAAAACCTCAGCTGAAGCATTAAATATGCCTGAATTCTTTTTCTTTCAGTATTGTTACTGCTAGTTAGCCAGTGATCATTAAGAAGGCAGGGATAAAGGTCAGTATAACTTAAAAAAAAAAGTCTTTAGGAGAAGTTCATATACATCAAGCAAAAAGCATGAAAAGATGAAAGGAGCAGTATGGAAACAAAAGCAGAAAGACTATGGTTTTGAAGGCAAGTCTGAATTATACATGGAGTCAGGATGATGGTATGGAACCTCAGAAAAAATAATAATAATGAATTAATAAAGGTCATATTTGAAGGTACTCTCTCTTGAACTTGCCAATATCCTAAACCTACTGTTTTTCAGAAATTAGAGAAAAAGTATCTCCCTCCTTTCCTGTCCATTAACTACCCTGTGTATACTGCTGTGCTTTTCCTCCCAGTTATGCACCAGCACAGCAAGAGTATTAAAAAGGAGCATTCAGTCTGTTCTAAACAATACTTCCTGCCTATAGCTCTTACTTAGCTAGGAGCTAATGAGTAGAAGACGTACTTGAATAAGTAGCTAAAAATCAACCAGATGTTTTCCAGATTCAGAAGGCTCTTTTTAAAAATAATTTTATTTTTTTTTTTAAAAAAAAGAGCACAGCAACAGGAACTTTTTAAATGCACGTACCCTTGCTTGATAGCAGTATTAGTTTGGGTTACAGGAACTACCTGATTGAATGATGAGAGCCTTACCGTAAACTTTTACTATACTTTTTAGCTGCCACTGCCCAATTTTGCGATTTGAAGGAAGTATTTCCTATATTCTTTATGTCTTCTGCTATGGCCACAATCTTGTCAACCTAATAAAATAGATGGAAAGTACAAAGTAAGAATGTACTTATGAAAGAACTGTAGAATTACTTGATGTTTAACATTAGGATCCCATGTCCATTCTGTTTCAAAGTTTATTATAAAATCTCAGAATAAAAATATTCCCATCTTAGACAAATAATACTACCTTCAAACCACTCCTGTAATATTCTTTACTTTATGGAACACAATAGTCAAAGATGAAATTCCTAATGGGTTTTCTACAGTATAAAGGGTGACAAAATACCAGAGACAGCATAGCTTTTCAACTCCTTCCCCTAAATGCTGCTACCCACACAGAGCTATATATAAAGGTGTTGACCATTATTCATAGAAAAGACGACATGTTAGCAATCAGAGTATTCAACCAAGACTGCCTTATTCCCAAGAAAATTGTCTTCTGCTTCTTGAAACAGTATTAATCACCTGAACTCTGCACACTCTCAAACTAGAAGCCCTATCAACACAATTCTCCTTCTCTCAAAATGCTTAAAACCTCTATGTAAGGAGAAAAATAACAGCTGCTTGTCTTTATCAAATCCATCATTTCTATTTCCAGAATGGCATACATTTCCAGCGTTCAGTTACTTTTCCAGTGGCAATGAACAGTTAATAATTACTGCTGTCTATACCACAGTTGTCTTAAGCTCTGTCAAATGTATATATTGCCATTTGTAACATTATCAGTTTACACTTCTAGCCTACTAGAATTAGTGACCTTGAAAAAACCCGATCACAGCTTGAGACCAATGTCACCATGGTTTCTGTAGTTGGTTTATATGAACAAGTTTAAAGTTAAAGGAGGCAGGCACCTGCCAACTTCAGTTCTGAACCACAGCAAATGCTATCCAAAAACATTTTCACAAGTTGAAGTGCTTTTCAATAGCCAGATACAAGGAGCTTCTGGTTTCTAGCTGTAATGGTTTCTTACTATACTATTTCTCATTCTGTATTTGGAATCTACATGTGCAGCCTCCTTTTTTTCCCCTCTCACAAAACACCATTTGATTTACACAGTTAGTCTATTTCACTTTCATGATAAAGTAAAAACCTGCAGAAGAGCTGTTTCCACCAGTCTGCTCCCTAACTCTCAACAACAGGTCTTCCTTCATTTTGAACAGCTGGAAAAGCAAACAACTACTGGGAATTAAGAACCACTAGCTCTGATGCAGTAAAAATCTTTTTAAAAGGTTGATCTTTTATTATTTCTAGTAAGTGAGACTAAATCTTTTTAAGGGTGGATATTTTAAAAGTTGCACAGAAGTGTGCAGGTACAACATTAAGGTAGTCATCTACAAGATGGAGTTCTAGTAAATGCAATTTGTCACTACAGCACAAGTAAAGTAAAAAGAAACAAAGAACAGAAAAAAAAATAAGTGTAATGATTGTAAGTAATTGTGGTTTTAGTTACTAGGGAAAAAATGAGCACTGAAAAAGAGATAGCAGTCCCTTCCCACAGCATTCTCTTTCCTAAAATTGAATGTCACCATTTAATCAGTACCTTGATCGATTCTTCATAAAAAAAGGCTTAGCAAACATCATCACAAATACCATGTAACTCAGACTACCTACAAGTCTTGCATTCTGTAAAATATCTTAAAATAAAAATACTTACATCTTTCAAGTCTATATCTGAATCTTCAGGAAAATCTGGGTGAGCATCTCCAGATCCATCCTGGGGAACAATTCCCCAGTCATCTCCTTCCTTTAGCTCTCCACATTCTGCAATGATGCACAACTGAAAAAATAAAGTGTAAATAGCAGTATTGCTTAAGACAATTTCCCCTCAAAAAGCTGTAACTTCTGACTGCTTTTTGAAATTCAGTAAAAATGCTTTTTCATCTGTTGTTTGGGTGCGTTGATTTCAGAAACCCATCACATCATTAGCCTATCCTCATCAAAAGGCTTTTATCACAGAAAGTGTTGCCTTCAGAGGAGCAGCATTCCAAGAACACCATACCCACGCTCCATGGAGAGGCTGGAAGAGGAACTGGCAACAAGCTGAGCTGCAGCAAAACACAAGACATGGAAGTTCTACTACATTAGAGAAGACAGTTCTTTCTCAAACTGTCAAGTACCTTCAAGTTGGGTATTAATTTTTCCAAGAACCACAAACTGACATGACCTACACACCAACTGCTTTTCCAGAAACATGACTTCTGACATAAAATTCGTAAGAATTTCACACCCTTAGGTGGGGTTGTGAATTCCACCTTTTCATTTTCTCACCCATCCTACACGTCTAGCTGTGCATTTCCACCTCCACCCTGATAAAGGCTTCCACCCTCACAGCTGTGTTGAATCCATCAATTGTTTGTGCAAGGGAAATTTACAGCAAAAGAACAAAAGCCTCTTAACAAGGACAGTAAAATGGAAATTAACACTGTTAGTAAAAATAACTGGTTAACATTTAATAGTTCTAAACATTACACCGAGCATTTAGAAGAAATGAATAAACATCATGTAATGGAAGAATAAACATCATGCCTAAGTGCTTTGGATTTTGCTTACCTTAGCAGGACTTTCTCCTTTTACTTCAACGTTTTCTAATATTTTAACTACACCCATTCCTTTAATCACTTGGCCAAACACCACATGTTTCCCATCCAGGTGAGAAGTAGGCACAGTTGTAATAAAGAACTGAGAGCCATTAGTACCAGGTCCTGCATTTGCCATGCTCAGCAGCCCTGGTTTATCATGCTGCATTGGGGAAAAAAAAAAAATCACAACCAACACGTTAAGAGATCGGTTATAAAACCATACATGAGATTTTGTAAGGCTATGAATATATATAGCAAGGACAACCTGGCAAAGCAGTTACATACAGCTGGCAACTAATTCCACCTATAATGACTGAAGAAGCTCTACATCTTCACTTGCCACCCAGCAGTCTAGCAAGCAGAGCCACATGCGTGACTTGATGCTGTAACATCCATCTGCTTCTTGTACACTCAGTCCCTGGCACAGACAGATCACCTGAGAGATATGTGAAATTCCTCACTGGATTATTCAAGACCACTGGCCTCCAGAAACAAAGCAAAACACCACTTAAATCAACTTTAATGTTCTACTGTCAAGATGGGTATGTATTGTTAATTTTGTAAGGGCTAC
Organism: Antrostomus carolinensis; assembly: GCF_000700745.2. NCBI lineage: Eukaryota > Metazoa > Chordata > Aves > Caprimulgiformes > Caprimulgidae > Antrostomus > Antrostomus carolinensis. Next base: position 28,223 of record NW_010339000.1, read on the forward strand.
TCACACAAAGTATGTTGCAGAACTATGTTTTTTAGGGAACTGTGTTTTTTCATTATTTAAAGGTTGGTGGGTTTTTTTTAACTCCTTCAGTTTCCTAGAGAGAGTTTTTACTCTGTTGGAATTTTAACCATGTAATTATTTTGGCTTATGCTACCAGGCCACAAACTAACAAAAAATTATTAAACAGTCCAACATGAGAAGATATTGTTTAAGTACTTTTTCCTTCTTTAAAATAAGAATTATCTTGCTCCATCACACAGATCATTTCATTTTCACTTGTACTGCAAAAATGTACTTTTCACATGTGTTGTGAATCTCGTGTTGTTAAACTGGCATGACACAGTCATTAAGATATTATTCTCCCCAAGTTGACGTGGTTATTAAGTGCAAGGAGCTCTGTTTAATGTAAGTCAGAATGTTATACCAAGACACTGGTACATGACTGAAGCATGCAAGCTGTGGTATTCCTAAGAAACTTGATACTGTGGGGAGGAGCAGGTGAGTTAAAAAAAAAAAAGCAACAGCACAGAGATGGAAACAGAAATCACTGTGAATTAGACCTCAGAGCTCGACAGGAGGTTGATTAGTTTGAGACACCAGTAAGACAGCTGTATTTAGGCTTCTGGTTTGTCCTTAAAGTCTTTACCACTTTGAAGAACCTGTTGTTTTGAAAACTGTTTTCCCACACAGTTTTTTGATTTCCATGGTGGTAGGGAGAACTCCTTGCCTGAGGTGTTCATCCGGTCAGATGGTACAATGAGTCCCAATCTTTCAACCACGATTTGGTTGAACTCTGGGAAAAAGTTATACAGCTGAGAGATAGAATTGCACCTAGCCAACAGAAAGCTACCAGAATAATCTTGGCCTTGTCTCTTCTAATCTTGAAACTCATCCTGGGAATCAGGGATGACAAATGACACAGGGGAAGCCTGTGTTCCACAGCAAGAGAAGGCATCTGGCAGCAAGGCTAAAAAAAAAAAACAAACATCTGACATTTTGCACCATAGGTGCTGGCAAACAAGTTAATCAGAAGGGTTCCCCTATTGTAAAAGGGAAAGACTCCTCAGGAGACTTGTGCGAATACTGTTTGAGGCTGGTCACTGATTCACTGCCCAAGAGGCAGAATAAGACCTGTAGATCTTTTACAGCAATGGTTTGTAAACAAAGAGCCAAGTAACAATAAGCTCTGGTGTTGCCTTACACCTGCACGTTTACCTTTTGTCTGTAAAGATTTGGAGTACATGCTGGAAAGTTATGGACAGCAGTCTGGCGGCTCTGATCTTCACACTTATATGCAACCCCATTTTGTTTGGGACTAAGTCTTAACATTAGTCCCATGACAAAGTCCCTGTTTATAAACAAAACTGTTGCCACTCATGCATTTTCCTGCCATGAGTGTTTTGAAAAACACTGCAGATACTGTCCTTCCTGGGATAGTTTCTGCTTGTGATTTTTTAAGCTTACAAAGCTAGTAAAAAAGTCTGGACAAAATCAGATTGTCTGACAGAGTCAAAGCTTGCAAAACTATTCCATGGTAACAACACTGCTTGAAGACTTGTGCAAGTTTGGTGTTCCTCAACAGCACAGCCATTAGCTGGAGAAGTGACACCAAAAAAAGCCTAGTGGGACTGATCTGACAAGGTAAGCTGATTACCAACAATCTTGCAGTTTATTGCAATTTATAAGAAACCATACAGACAACACAAGAACAAACAGGAAGCTCCCAGTGTCCTCAAGTGTCAACAAAAACAACTCATTGTTGTCCCTGACAGTGGTTTGAGGACACTTTGCAGGACTGCTAGATTAAGCACAAGACAAAGTGATTTCTACATAGTAGAGGCATTTTAACTCCCACTAAAATCCTAACACACTTGGCCAACAGATGATTGCAACTGAGCTCCCAGACTCTGTACAAGATCCAAGTGAGTTCTTCAACTCATCCCTGGCACGTTGACAGCTTTTGTTATAGCTGAGCAGTCAGAGAGTACAGAAATGAGGTGATCATCATCTGCATTCCATTCATAATTACCCTCCAGATCTCACTTGAGTACAACCAAAAATGTAACGATGACACAGTCTCCTTCACGGAGCTAGAGATCCTGTGACAAGGACCACTGCAGAAGAGTAACTTTAAGCAGCAGTGCAATTGGCACCACCAGAGCAAGCGTCAGACTTCAGAGGACATTTCTGACAACTGTAGTTAACTCGATGATGAATGCTGAAGCTGCACTGCCAGCTACTGCTCCGAATTTGGTCATGGACTTTGATGCCTGATTAGTGGAGGACTGCCATATTTTGTTTTCCTAAAATATGGTTTAGAGGCAAGCAAAACTGCAGTCAGGGCTTTGTTTTAACCATGGGACAATGATGTCTGTAAGTTTTTTAGTCAGTATTGTTGAGGAGTCATTCATATACTATCACATAATAACACAGTATAAAAATGGTTAGTGCCAGTGCTGAGAATTGTTACACCCACAACAGTGGGTGTCCTGGTTGTTGTAAGGAGTACTTCCAGAACATGTTATTTGTGTTGTTTCCAGATAGTACTCCCACTCAGGTTCAAAATGCAATCACTGACAGTTCCAGCACAGGGGATTTTTTCCAGCCACACAGCACTTTATGTACCACTGAGAACACAGATGAGCACTCAGAACAGTTACTATGGTTGCCACTTTTTTCCACGAAAAAGTCTGCTAGCAAAAAAATGTAAGTCACAGTGTACAGGTAATACTTAAATTTGGAGATCTTTAAATACTGTATAAATTGTAGACTTAAGGTACACAGACTGTGCATAAAGCACATGCACCTGCAGTCTTCCTGGTGTCACTAGATGTTGATTTTGGGAATAAAGATGCTGCTCTTGCAGCACAGCTCCCTCTTCTCTTCCTGCAGCTGGGCTGACAGAACTGCTTGCCAGACTGCACTAATGGTTGCTAGTAATGAAACAGTGAGCCCTGACACAGGAGTGGGAATAAGTAATGGGAGGGGTAGGAATTTCTGCCATCAAAGCCAGCATGTCTTAAAATGACATCCTCAAATGGAGACCTTTGCATATTCAAAAACCTTCTTTATTCACAGCACATTTTTCCAACATTTTGCCTGGAAAAAAGCCATTCATGAACAGCCTTTTACTTCTCATAAAATTGAAAATAACTGTAGTGGGGAAAATGCTTTATTTTAATTTTCCTTTGGATTAATTCTGCAATCTACCATGGATTCCTTCCTTCTTAAATGAGAAAGGTATTTCTCACATCTAATCTTTGAATGTTATTAGTTCATGAAAAAAAGCATAAAATCCATTTAATGCTAACACACTGTATATACTTCAGAGTGACAAAATTTGC
>NW_010339001.1:0-474 GCF_000700745.2 Antrostomus carolinensis
TTAGATGAGATATTAGGAAAAAATTCTTTATTGTGAAGGTGGTGAAGAGACAAGACTTCTTCCTGCCTGGAGAAGCTGTGGATGCCCCCTTCCTGGAAGTGTTGAAGGCCAGGCTGGATGAGGCTTTGAGCAACCTGGTCTAGTGGAAGGTGGCCCTGCTGATGGCAGGGGAGTTGGAACTGGATGATCTTTAAGGTCCTTTCCAACCCAAACCATTCTGTGATTCTGTGATAAAGCCCTTAACTTTATCAATGATTGTTACTTGTTAATCATTGAATACCTGAGGGAACTAAAAGAATCCACCTATTCCAGTCTTGGTCACTGAAGCACAATACTGTATTACTAAAACCTTTCTAACTGCCAAGAGTCTCATCTACTCCAAGATGGAGGAGTGAAGGAGATTGTTGGATAATTTCCACTGAACTTATTTTCTTTTCTGATCTTTACTCTTCTGTTTCTCTAGGGAAATGATGT
>NW_010339002.1:0-27549 GCF_000700745.2 Antrostomus carolinensis
CCCGCGCACAGGGCGAGGACAGCGGCCAGTGGACAAGAGGGGGCTCAGGCCGCCTGCAATCACAGCCCCGCTGCGAGATTTTGGGGTACGTCTTTGCTTCCTTCTCTGCTTTACTTGTAACAAAGGAGAGTTACAAATATTGCAAGGGCAAAACCAAGATAAAATTATTTCGTTCTACTTAGCTGTCTGTTGAGGCATTTTTAATTTTGGCAGCAGCCAAAGCTAGAGCAGGGGCCCTCTTCCTTCTGTCTCTTCTAGGGGTGGGAAAATATAGAGGTGGAGTTCCCCAAAACCTTCACAGGCTTTCAAGTTTAAAAGAAACAGACAAGGGATTTAAAAAGTTAGTTGTGGAAGTGACACGCCATCGCCACAGAAGCTTCATTCCACTGAGAAATTACTTAGAACGGGTAGTTACGCATTGAATTAAAAAAAAACCCGAAAACAACCCAAAACCAAAAAAAACACCACACCACAAAACACAATAACACAAAACCCCCCCAAAAACAATTTACAGCACACACACACACACACACACACAACCAAAAGAACCCCACAAAACATTAAAAAGTTAATACACTGAAAGCTTTTAAGCTACAGCATTAAAGAAGGGAAAGGAGAAAGATCAAAACCTTGCAGATTTTAGAGCTATAAATGGGGAGGAATAAGAAACACCAAAAAACTTGGTAAATCAATATCTTTATTTTATAGAAAGTAGTTTAATCAGTGTGCTGAACCTGTGATTAGAGGTGGTTTTGCTATTTTTAGTAAAAATAAACACCTGAAAAAATTACCTTGGAGAACATACCATCTCCAAATAATTTTCTTTTAATCACTGTTGCTTTTTTCATACCTATTGCAACTAATCTGCCACTGGGTGCTCTTAAAGAGGAAGGGAGTGGTACCTAATGTAGGATATCTCAACAGTTTTATTTCCTGTAACTGGTAGCGAGGTTCCTAAAATGCAGTAGAACACATATAAGCTCACCTTGTGCCACAGCAGCATGATAGAAAATCTGCATCTATTCCACTCTCCATCTTTCTCCATAATCATCCTGCAACATCAGCTCCTGGCTGAAGATTTTCTGGTTAAAAGTGTCACAGCAAGCCAGTTTAAGTACCCAGATGGCCAGAGTTTTAACTCTCACAAGTTACTAAAGTAGTAGTAAAGAACTCAGTTCATATATGTTTGAGGTAACTGAAATCAACCAGCAACCTAAGAATGACACACTCTGATTGCATTATATATTGCTACATCAACAAACACAAGTCACAACTGCTAGTCTATGATGTTTAAAAGGGACATTATCAACTACAGGCTAAGTTATTTTGTCTGGATATGGAATTATTGTTGATTGAGCACTGGTAAAATCAAATTTTAAATTCAGTTTGTGCACAAGGCTACTTTAAGCACAGAACCCTGGGTAGCCACTATTACCCTTCTATTTGAGTAGTGAACTTGCATAACAACAGGGAGAAAGCATCAATTGCTAGAGGACAAAAGACAGTGGAAGTTAAGGGCAACAGCTGGAAGAGTTTTGAGCTCAGTTCTTCCCCAACAACTAGATTTAAAGTTGAGAGTGTCCCTTTAAAAGTTTGAGATACAACAGAAATTAACTCATTTTGATTCCATCATTATGAGAAAGCTACCAATAATATGTTACAATAATTGTTAAATATCATTGAACATTACACAAGCAAACGGATTTGTAAATAAAGTAGCAGCAACATAGAATTCTAGAAGGTTGAGTTTCTGCAGGATTTATTGGGAAGATTAGGAAGGTGTGGCAAATACATTGTGATTTTACATAATTTAGTTTTGAGAGTAGCTTATGGTAACTATAAACATTATTGAAAACGCTTGCTCACAGTCAGTACTTTTCTGGTATAAGCATAAGTTTGCCAGGATTATTCATAGTGTAGCTCTACTCAGAAAAATAACAACATTGTATGTCTTGGCAAATTACATATAAAATCTGCTCAGTTCACAGATGGTAAGCTTTCGTGATTGCCAGTACAACAAACTGAGCTTGAAATATTAAAGCTAATGATATATAAATATTTAAGGACAAACCATCAAGGACATCATTATATAATGTTGCCATGATTTCTGCACATTTTCCTTTTCTGAATGTAACTTGATTAGTTCAGTGGGTGCACAAAACTAATGCATGTATATAAGCAGCTACAAAGTCAGGGTTTCAGTTGCTTCTCAAGGAGTGTGCTCCATTGTTTTCCTTCTTTCATAAGAATAAGGAATACTAGAAGGTCAGCCACTGAGCAGATATGATATATGCATTGGGCAAGTCTGTTTTGTAAGGTGGTGTCAGTTTTAGTCCGTCACTTTTCTGGTCCATCACTGTACTTAAACTGTTTTGATATCAATTTGGATTTCAATCTATTAAGTGTTGTGGAAGAACAATTACAATTCAATCACGGAACAGCTGTACTAGTTTGAAATGCTGTCACATGTTTCTTCATGGCAAAATATTCACATTCTTTTTATTGCACAATTTGAAAATTCAGGTTATGTGCATAAAAGCCTTCATAGTGTTTGCACTGCAACTCGCAAAACATACATTTAAAATGACCTTAATACATTTTACAAAAATCTTTTTAAACAATTTTATATTCTTAAGATAAAAGCATCCTGAGAATGTTACAAAGTTCATTTTACAAGCCCTTCATTTCTGCTATGCTTTATTTATCCCCATAGTTTCTAATTTGACAAGTTTATTTTACAGTTAATATCTTGGTGCTATATTTCACAAAATATCTTTTAGCAAAAAAAGTACACCATTGGCATTCAAGTAATCCAGCCTCACAATTAATTTACAAATTAAACCTTTGTCAAGCTCTCAAGTCAGGAACAGTAAAACAAAATACTTACAGAAACAGTTTTTAGCTGACTAATAAAATGTAAAGGCTTTGTGCATTAATAATTTGGTCAAACATTTAAGTTATGCAGTTTAATATTTTGGCAAAAAAAATCCATCAGTCCTTTTCTTCTTTCATTTTACACCAGATGTAAACATACAGTACGAAGACTGTCAGTATTAAACTACTTCACTGTTGAAATTTTTTCCTTTTTCTGTTTTTAAAGTACTTAGGAAAAGCAGACAAACAAGAACATAAGTGCTAAGAATGAATTGAGCATCTTTGGGCTAACTAAAAGTCTTACTGGAAAAAATGTAAAAATAAAGTAGTTGTTTTTTTCCTCTACAGACTTGTAAATAAATAGTCTTTGAAGAAATTATAATGCCATATCCTAAAGCAGTATCTTCCTGTATCTTTTTGATCAAGACTAAAGCTTCACACATAATCTTGACTATTTTACTAGGAAGATATTCCATTAATATTTACATATTTTTCTAAAGGGAGTGTTCAGGGTTAAAAATATATTTCTTTTTAAAAGGTAAGCCTGCCATCCTGATGGCAGTGATTCAAGCTCTAGAACAGAAAACAAGTTACAGAACATCTTTCAGTTTCTTGTACCCTAGATAGAAGGAAGGAGATCAGGCAAGTTAGAGAGGTAAACAGCCTGGATTCCAGGAATGGAGACAGACAGTGGCTCGCTATATGAACACTTGCATGGCCAGGAGTATCTACTCATACAGGCTTTGTTTCTCTTCTACACATAGGTATACATTTCTATTTGTGGCTGACTAAACAAGTTGAGAAGAGAGACAGCTATGGTTGCCACAGTGAAAGTAACACTACCTAAGGTTTCCATCTGGACAGACCTGCTTTGAGAAGGTGGCCAGGTGTTGTATATAAGCAAAGGCCATGCCCTGATATTATGCTCCAGATGGGAGTCTAACTACCTCAAAAGGAAGAGTAAACCAATTCAACAACATCCTAATAATATTTTAAGTATGTAATTCGGCGTCATGTATAGCTTTTATTTTAGGCAATGATCAAAAGATGAAGGACCTTGTTAATCTTTAAGGCATCAGTGCATCAGGGACTAGAAGTTCCAGGTAATAAATATGGGTGGCAGGTGGGGGAAGGGGGCACACCTTTGTGGCACAAGACATCATTGTGCATCTGCTTTGTTGGATAGTTCCAGGAAAAGTATTTTCAGGGGTGGCAGGAGGGGAATGTTACACACTGTTCTGAAAAAAATGTTAGATCATAAATTTCACATCATTTTTTAACACATCATTTAAAGGGCTGAATCTATCAGGCAAGATTCTCATCTTTACTGTTCCATCAGCACCACAGGAGAATATGTGATTTGCTGGTCCTGTCTCAATTTGCATGACTCCTGTCCCAATGTTTCTGAAGAGAGACTGTCGAGCATGCTCATTGATGAAAGTGTGAAGAAGATTAAATGTAGACAGACTCCATACCTGAAAAAGCACCAAAATCTCTTATAAGGATAATTACCATGGTCTTAAAATTCATCAGTAATAAGTCATGGAGAAACTGGGCTACATTTTGCATTCATTTTTCTCACACTAACTGCAAAAGAAGATATATGTAGCAACCTGTAGTGACACAGCTATAGAATATTAATATCCATTTTCTATAATAAGGAATATATATGAGGACTAAGGTAAGACTAACTAAAAAGAAGATGGCAAGGTAAGACTAAAATTTCATCATTTAATTAGTAAATGTCTAAAGTCAGAGTTGAGAACAAATGCAGAACATATGACATATCTGATTATTCTACACCTATACAAAATTCTTTTTGAATTTACACATTATCACCATCTTCATTCTCTGCTCCCTTCCCTATCCCTCATTAATACCTTTATGTTGCCTTCAGCAGATCCTGTGACAAAATACTCTTCTGTAGGATCAACAGCAATTGCTTTCACTGGAGAATCATGACTCTGGAGTAACTGTTGCTGCTGTTTCTGGCGAAGATCAATTATACATGTAAAGCCTTTTCTGCCTCCAGATATTAACAGCTGATGTTTCGGAGCATACGCTAGTACAGTTGCTCCACTATCATGACAAATAAAAGCTGAAAGCCAAAGCAAAGTAATTTAAATGAACACACAGTGCTAACTTCAGTTTCACAGTACTAACTTCAATCTTCCATGAACCTCTAATGGTTCAAGACAGTAGCAACAGTGGCTTTAATGCTGTAATCCAACTGACCACAAACAGTCCATTTATTGCAGTACCATATATAGGTAAGCCCAGGTTCACATCAGACATCCTGAAGTTACAACCTGTACAAAAAACCGTAACTTCTATCCTTTTCCTATCCCTGTGTTATCACAAACTATTAAGCTTTGATCAGAAACAGATTCTTTTCAAACTCTAACGCTTGTTATTTTAAGGCATATGTTTTCTGTAAGAAATGTCCTCCTAAATTACTTGCCCAAATATCTTGTAAGATTCTGCTGGTTATTTACTTTTAATTTGCTGCTTTTCACATCTGTTTGGAAATGTCTGCCCCCCCCCAAATAAGTGGAAGTAGTAAATTAAGATTCCAGTAACAAAGCTCAGTATGTCCAACACTAGACACTATGAATCCTAACATTGTACTTGTAGTTCAAAGGGGTTCTCTAAATTTAGGTTTAGAAATCCCAAGTGTCTCACACAAACACACTTAAGTATTCACCATACTTCAGTTACAAGGAGTTCACAACTCTATAAGCCTAATTCTCTATTTCAGACATTGAAATATATTTCTTTTCCACTGCAACAAAAAATTATTAATAAAGTTAATGAAACACCCATAAATATTTATTATATCTGAAAAAGCATACTTACAGGAGTAATTCTTCTAAAGCATTTTTTTAATACTGTGCATAGATTTCTATACATGCACACATACACACAAAGAAAGCACTTAAAACACTCCACAGTATTTGGCATAATACATAGAATAAAAATGCCATAGAACTGGACAGTCTTTGAAAGCAAAAATGCACTACTTCACAAATATAGCAGTTAACTTCATCTTTTAGTTCAACTCTGAAAATTACTACAAAATTATGAGATCTTATTTGTACATCTGCTTGTTCAATGTATTCATACATTCATTCATTCAACTCTCATATTATCCAAACAGATAGCATATCTGCAAGTGTCCAATGCTATCTTTATAGTGCCATTATTGGGTCTAACACTTAATTGATAAATTTGGAGTGGAGCCTTTCTGATTTGTAAGTACAGACACGGACACAGAAACTCTGAACTGAAGGGTGTGGATGCATATCCTTCAAATATATATCTCATAACTGTGCTAAAAATTGTAGTTTTGACAGTTATAGCTATAGTCTTCTCAACATGCTAGTCACTACAAGCAGGAGCTGCTCACAATCTTTTAAAAAGGAACAGAAATTACAGATGTCTGGCTGTCAGGTGTTGTACTTGTGGTGCAAAGATACAAGGTATGCAAAGGTGTGATACAAAGATACAAGGTGCTCATGTCCATGAAGCAAATCATTTATATATAGCACACAAAAATTTCGCAAGAATCTGTTTTTATATTCCTGCTTGTCTAACCACAGATCAGTGAAAAATGTTTTACTGCTAATATTAAAATTACTTCCCACAATTCCATAAAGACAGATACACACATATACATTTTTTACTGTGATCAAGTATTTTGCTGGTTGTATTTTACTTACCATGCACCAAGCTATTTGTAGGCGAAACCAAAGTATCCCAAAGACAAATATTTCTGTAGAAAAAAATATGGTTTAATTCAGCATCAAATATTCTAAAGTATTTTGAACATTTTAAAAGTTATCTGAACCTTAGAAAGATTGTTTCAGGCATAAAAGCACTGTAAACAGACTTCCAATGATTACTTTTGAGCAGATCCCAAACTACTTTCATAGTTACACATATACTGCAAGAACGAGCCCTCTACAAAATCATTCTATGACTGGTTGTTCTCATAAAGGATTCATATTGAGATTACAATATTTTGTAGTTGAATTTACCTGAATGTTATCATTTTTTGCTATTTCTTGATCAAAATTTACTTAAGAAAGCAATGATTAGGATTTGTCTGTCATACAGTAAGAAATTAAATGTGAAATTAAGAGCTATGTATAACTCTCTATGTCTATAAAAATAATTTAAGACAGGTTCATATGAATAGAGTATTTCTGTTGGAAGGGACCTATGATGATCATCTAGTCCGACTCCCTGACCCCTTCAGGGCTGACCGAGAGTTAAAGCATGCTACTAAGGGCATTGTCCAAGTGCCTCTTGAATAGTGACAGGCATGGAGCATTGACCACCTCTCCAGTAAGCCTGTTCCCATGTTTGACTATCTGCTCCATAAAGAAATGCTTCCTAATTCCCAGTTTAAACCTCCTATGGCACAGCTTTGAACCATTCCCACATGTCCTGTTACTGGATCCCAGGAAGAAGACATTAGCACCTCCCTGTCCGCTTCCTCTCCTGATACAGAACATGAATAGAGGATTTGTGCTTCCCTATGGAACCTCCTATAACAAGCACATGGAATTCAGCTGCTAACATTCCTTCTCTCCCTTTCCCACAAAGAAAGACAGAGAGCAGAATTATGCATGTTGCTTTTTAACTGCTTAAGGAGAATCATCAAAAAAACAGAGAAATGGGAAGGGAAGGAGAAAAAACATGGCACCACCCCATTTTTATGCATTATCACAGCAGTTCTTACCTGTTGTCAGAAGACAATCCTGCTGTGGCTATCAAAGATGATGAACTGATGAAAACAAAGTCATTGGCTGTTTTGTTATGACACTGCCATGTCTGAAAAATTGCAGTTTAGAAATTACTAATTAAAAAGATTTTGTGTAAGCATCAGATCTTAAAGTTCCTCAAGAAGGTAAGCTGTTCCAAAAACAATTTAAAGAACACAGAATATAAAGGTACTTCTGATACTCTTTAATTCTTCATGGAAATACACTTTCCAGTCCCGTGTTATCAACAATTAATTAACAATTGACACTTATTAACAGGTCTCCAAGAACATTGAAGTTATTTCAGATCTAACATTGCATTTTCTACTCTCCAACATAGCAAGTATGATTAGAATTTAAGAACTTGTCCGTCATACAGATCACAGGATGGCAACAATATATTATCAGATCTTGATAAATACTGGTTATCAGCACAATCCCTGCCCTCCCCTAACTATTCCAAAGCAGGAAGGCAATAAGAGCACAACACAAGTTTATGGAAGCAAATTTAGTTTTCAAGCTTACCAAATATGGTTTAGGTGAAGTTCCAGTAAGTGGACAACATTTCCAATTTGTTTGATATAAACTTATATATCCATCAGCATCAACAATTCCAAACTGAAAAAGATATTAAATGTAAATACATATGCATGTATTACAGAGAAATTAACCACAACTCAGATAAACTACTTAATATTTGAAAAATGTGATGCTTCTGATAATTTACAATTATATGAGAGGGGGAGTGAGAGAGGGGAAGGGAAGAGGGTAAGAACAGAAGCATTCTGTCAGTTACCTTATTTCCTTGGTAACTGAATCTCATTCGAGTTACCCTTGAGTTGCCACTAGACCGAAAACACGTGATTTGCTGTGCATGACCCCATTCAAACATTCTTACACTGCCGTCTTGAGCACCTGTCAGGTCTGTAACAGAAAATATTTACATGACTTTCACAGGTGGTGTAGCATTTGAGAAGGAAGGTGCTTCCAAAATTTTAAGAAATCTCACACCAGCTCACAACATCCTCAAAATAACTATGCCACAATACGTGCCATAATATCTGGCATACTGCAGGAGTAGTGGGTACCACTGAAAGCTAAACTCATGCTATTCAAACCTTACTGAACTGTACTTATTCATTATTTAAGAACTGTAATTAGATGGTACTGAAATATGAAGCTATTTAATTGGAGATAATAATGTATCTTTTTCCTAATATAATTAATCCAAGTCAGAAAAAAAAAATAGAGTACTTTTTGCTATGAAAAAATCATAGTTTCTAAAAGCTATTCTGCATTCCCCAGTATTATTTTTCTTGAAAATTAAAAAATAGTTTCAGTACAATAGGGCTTACAAGCAACTTTAAAACACCTAATAGATTGCTGTGCTAGTATAAAATAGCAGCATACTAAAAACCAGGGCCAATAAGTAAATACATAATTTTTAGGTAACGTTTTTCTTTAACAAAACTGAACTTACAATATGGTAATGTTGGATGAGAAGCCATTCTTCTGACATTATTAATAGCCTTCTTGAGCATCTGTTCAATATACAAAGTAACAGAAAATAATTAAACAATACTCTGAACAAAAAGTTACTGAACTAGAGTACTCAGTGAACACAGCGTTGTTTCCTATCAAAATTCATACAGAAAGCAAGTAATGGGTTTAGAAATTCAGATAGAAGCCAGTTTCTTCCAAGACTAGTGTAGGTGTTAACACTTTTGTAGCTTTATACATCTAGGTAAATATAAACTTTTTGTTTCAGAGATTTATGGATCCAAATACAAACACTCCTTAGACTGCAGTCTTACCTCTTTTCTTGCCAATTCCTTTCTGATTCCATTAAATTTATTGGAATATTCCTGAATATTGTAAGATAAGCAAGAGAGGGGCAGAAGCATGTAAAGAAAGAGGTAAACAAACTTTAACAGAAGTAAAGAATAGGAAGGAATATATTTATTTTCAAGTCTAGTGTATTTATTGTCATTGATTTAAAAGTGATTATTTGTGGCCATCCATAATAAGCAATATACCTAGCAAATGGTAAATTAAAAATTCTTCAAAAGCATTTATACTTTTGCACATACAGATCCAATGGTTTTTCGGTAGCCCTTTTGTTGCTAAAGTAAACTTTGCTTTGAGCAAGGTAAATTACCAAGCATACTGTTTTTCTTAGTTGATTAATTCCTAACTGGGAAGAGTTCAATATATGAAGAGGTCTGGAGATATCAGGCAATTAAAATAAAAATCCCATCTAATTAAATCATAATTCCACTCACAACCTAAAAGAAATAGTAAGGATTTTTAATCAGGGAAATGCATCTGTATTTTTTTTGCATGTCTCTTCCCTTCTTTTCTTTCTATTAATGGACATCAAAGTTAAGTTTTCGTTCCTTTATTTCTGTTAGTTCTCCTCAAAAGCTACTTTGAGGACTGTCTTTCCTCAGAAAATTGTTGGATTTAGCTCGTTCATGCACGTATTATTTACCTGAACATTTGAGAGAGAAGAGGGCTTAAGTTTATAAACATGTTAACTTTAAAACGTAACAAAAGGAAAAGTTTATTGCCAGAGCACTCACTTTCAACACAGGAGCTTACCACTTACTACACATCAGTAACAAGCTGGCACTGAACTACCTTCATGCAATCATTCAGGTTGGAAAAGACTTTTAAGATCAAGTCCTACTTTGACTTTCAACTGCTATAATTTTGTACTGCATTTTACCCCTGCTTTGTCACTGAAATGGTAGATAGCAAATCAAGTATTTTAAGTATGCTATTCTCCCCTGGCCTCTGATGATACCAGGGTGTCAACTGGAAGGAGGTATAAATTACAAAGTTTTTACTTGCTTCATACTACTAAATATGATCCAAAGACTTGAAAAGTGATGTTCTCCAAATTTTCAGTTTGCAAACAAAAAAAGAGGAAAAACAGTTGGAAATGAAATAATTTATTTTCTTGCTAAAATTTCCTGTGGTATGGATTAGTGGAGTAACTGCAATCCTCTTGATTACATTTTGGAAGCAGATTTAGATCTTTCAGTTCTCAAAGCTTTAGTATTCGTTGAAGAGAAAGCCTTATACCTATATAGCCTCTTGGCTACCCAAGTTTATTTCAAAACACTTCCCTGAAGATAAAAAATAAGATCTTCAAATATATATTTTCCTTTTTTTCTGTAAGTACTTTAAATGACAAGGAAAAAAGCTGAATGTTTTGGTAAAACATTGGTGTAATAAAACAATATACATATTACAAGGTTTAGGACAAGACAACAGAGGATGATACTCTTCAAACATTGGTGCATATACCAATCAGTAAATAACTGCAACACTTTGCTCTCTAAACTTACATCTTTTCTCTACGTGTAAGTGAAAGAACAATTATTCATGCTCATTCTACTTCTTCACCAAAATTACAGGCTGTGTTTAGTTCTACAGCTACTAAATTCTATCCAGTCAATGGAAATCATTTTCCTTCATTCAACAAGTAAGCATGCATCATGATCTCCTAATGGCTACTGGATTATGCTTTGGAAAAATGCAAGCTTACAGAAATGTGCTTTTGAAAGACTACGCTAATGTAAGTATCTGGTGCAGTGTTCTCTGGGATTGAGAGGTCAAATGTCATTATCAAGTGCAAATACTTCCATTATCAATGTAACTGATATTCTATACTGCTAGCCCTCAGTTTCCCCTTAACAACAGCTGATGGCTAGAGCACCGATTGCTTGTTGGGGAGGTGTGCACTTTGGGCCTAATAAATAAGACTGAAGAATAAAAAAACTTAAAATCCGACACACCAGTTATTAAACTGGTAAATATTGGTGTTACTCATACTGGCTTGGAAGACAAGCTGTTGAACATTACCTGAGTTTCAAAGCTGACAGTATGCACTATTTACTTCAGTACTCTCTTAGAAGCACCTCCTGTAAGAACTGTGTACTGAAGGATCTGTTGGTGAGCCTCCTTACTTACCTTGTATGAGCTGCTCAACAGGAAACAGTGGAGTAACAGAAAAACCTCAGAGCTAAGAAAACATTGTTAACTGCCTGAGTCCAATAGTTTCCCTTGTTGATGGAAGTGAAGCAAAGACAAGAAGACTGAAAAGCCAGTAACGATGAAGAGCAGTGAACTGTATCTACTAAATGGGCTGCAAATGGTAGAAAAATAAAGATGGGAACAAGGATCAAAAGCAGTATCTGAAGGAACAAGGTAAGAAAGAGTGGAAACAGATTTTGGTCAAGCTGGTTTTCCTCCAGATTTGAGTCCTTTCTCAGGAACAGTATTTCCTCCCACGAATCCCTGTATCTTCCTTCATCTACTTTATCCTTCATTCAGTGCCTTTGTCTCCCCTCTCTAGAGGGCAGATGTCACCATGTTCTGTGGTTGGTTCTCTGCCACAGTCAAACAGTATGGCAAACAAAATACAGGTCCAAAGTTTTACAGCAAATGCATTCAACATAAGTATAGCCATTTCATTAGGTAAGGAAGTTTTACTACATATAAAATAGAAAGTAATGTAAAAATAGTTTACATTAATAAAGTATGCAATTACATTTTTGAGAAATACATAGACACATACAGTCTATACATACATGTATACAGATAAAAATGGAAGTGAGAGGAGAAAGTGGCAAAGGCATTCAAAGAATACTTGCAGAAGAGACCCTAGTTGCAAAACTGGCAACTAGGATCAGTAGTTCCTAAATATAAGAAAGAGGTGTAGGTACTGCCACAATACCCACTTCTATGTGTGGCTAACATATTTGTAATAATGCTTATTCCTTATTTACTCTTCCTAATCTAAATTATTTTCAAAAATCAACTACAGTGAATTAACATACGGTTCTTTCACTTTGCCACCACTTATGGACTTGTTCTGAGCTGTTAAATGCCACACAGTGCAGCCAAGTCACAAGGCATAATGCATTCAGTTATCCAGGAAAACGATATCTATGTGCAGATAGGCTGAGATATGTGTGTCTTTTATGACCATTTCAGTCCAGTTAAGAGGCTCCAAATAAGCATCTCCCAGCTAACTAATCAACAAATCTCTATTATTAGAGAGCATCTATGCTGCACAACAACTAAGGTAAGTATGTCAATGGCCAGACTAAAATTATCATTTGATCTGTATTAAACTTGGGCTAATAGCTTTTTGCTTAGGGTCAGGCTTCATTTCAGACACAGAATATATTTCTAAAAGCAAGAGCTACCTCTGTGGAAGTATCACTTCTATGTTAAAAAGGATCAATTTGCTCATGTGGACATAGTCACACTTTACTGGGTGTCCCTCACTCTAGTGTATTTCAGAAGTGCCAAACAGTGAAACTGTCTCCTCTAAAACATCATCTTTAGAAGTGAGATATTTAATCATGCTAATTTAAGCAGAGCAAAAGAAGACAGAGCTGACAATAGCTTTGTAGATAAAATCAGACATCAGCATGACCTGCAGTTCAAACTACACATGGTGTTTATAGTTGGTCCTATTTCTGCAGTCCTGCCTAACTCATTTTTCTTATGAAACCAAGAACCCTCATTTTTCCCAAATTTAAACTGCTCATTTTCTAGAGTTTAATACATTTCATTTGAAGCCTCCATTCTGCCAGTGAAATCTGCTTTAGGAGTTCATTTGCTGACTTTCTGTAACACAGGCTCATACTAATACACAGTGCAGTACAATCATACTTTGTACTAGAGCAGAAGTTGGTAATTACTTTTAAATAAAAACTGGAATAGTCTGGAACTCAGAATGAAACTTAAGATTACGCTTAAAATAAAAGCTACCTCAGTGTTTCACACAAATATTTCTACCCAATCTTTACAAATTTATATCCTGAAATCTCCAGAATATATGCTTTTTAGATACAGCATTTAGCTTCGAGTCATTAAAGAACAATTTAAGTTGCAACTTCTTACCTGAACCCTGATTCTTTATTTTTAAACAATGTACCTTAAAAGTAAAGAAAGCATATATGGCTTGACTAAAAACTTTCCTTACTTAGTTGGTATATCTTAAATTCTGTGCAGTACTTTAACATATTAATCAGATGATTATAAAAAATTCCAGCTCACCTTGATTACACAGAAAAGCTCCATTTACTTACACACTAATCATAAAATACAACTAGCAACACTAAATAGACAAAAGGAGGCAAGTAGAGAGAGTACATAAGGCTAATATTTGACAAGCAACTTACCACAGATGCACCTCTGCCAGTTTGTGTACTACCAAGCCAAGGCATATTGATAGGTGTGCCGGGATTACTATGAGTATAAGGAGTGGTTCCCTGAACATTTACCAGATCATCACGAGCATGTATAACTAAGAAATCATCAGCCCTACAAATGAAAACATTATAAGTTAGATTCCAAACAACATTAAATACCATGCTTTGCTACACACATTTTTTACACAGTCAAGCTGTGATATTAGAAACATAGAAAGTATACCCTTTATTTTCTATTTCCACATCATCATCAACCCAGGTATAGATTTGTGTAGCTAAAATGGCAGAAACATCTAATTCTTGAATGTCATGACTCGATGCTATT
The DNA here is from genome assembly GCF_000700745.2 of Antrostomus carolinensis. Taxonomy (NCBI): domain Eukaryota; kingdom Metazoa; phylum Chordata; class Aves; order Caprimulgiformes; family Caprimulgidae; genus Antrostomus; species Antrostomus carolinensis. Next base: position 14,199 of record NW_010339002.1, read on the forward strand.
GCAATGCAGTTCCGATTTGCCTGGAAAAAAAGTAACACACACAAAGGCAGATGCAAAAGGAAAACTCAAAAAGATGTTTTTTTTTTCTTTGTCGCTGGTTATGGTACAGTTGTTCACAAAAACATCTTCTCAATCAAATCACAAAACTCAAACATTTATGTCTATAAATCTATATACTTAAACTGTCTAAGCTTGACATTTCCTTTTTAAAAGATTATCTGCATCTGAGATAGCATCACACTTTATTTGTATTTTGAATCTCTCTCAAGATGTTCTAGTTTCTCCTTGCTTTCCTCAGAGGATAAACAAGAGGTTTACTGCAGTGCTTGCAACCAAGCTCCCCTCCTCCACTTCTTAAGGCTTAAATGGTTAAACAGGAGAAGAAAAGATGGCTTCCCTGTTGTCTTTGACAGAGAAGGAAAGAGTACTCCTACACACAAGCATAAAGAAAAAGCAAAGGCCACCTCTCCCTTCTCTCAATCCATTGCACAATAGAAAAAAAAAGACCATTTGTAGTAGAACTGTTATGAAAAGATAATTATGAAGTGTTTTAGAGAAGGGAGCAATGAGAGTTCAAGCTGTAGTAAGACGGCTGGCAAAGGATAGCTCACCAATTAACAATGGAACCGGTACCTGTTTGTCAGGTGCAGGTACAACACATGTAGGTGATCCTACCTCCTTTATACTCACCTTATTGACTGCAAAAGCAGTAATGATGTCAGACTCTTTATGGATTATTCTTGCCTTGCCTCCTGGGTATCCCAAATCTGTTTCTGTCTGTATTTAAAAAGTAAAGTATATTTAAATGCAAAGTTCTATGCAACACTGCTTTTTATGGGAAGTACAGAGACAAAACACCGGTACGTATGAGGTTTCATGTATTTTCTTCTTGATTGTGACTCTAAAAAAATATGGCAAATATAACCTTAATAATTATGGTAAAGCTGTTCCATGTGTAATAATCTAGTTTCCCACTACTATGTTAAGACTACCAAAGCAATACAGAAAGCGTAACCTGTCAAAGAAGTCACAGTACTGTGTTCATTCTCAAGTTTTTCAGAATGCTGAAAACCAGCGAGGCTACATGCATACTTGGGAGTGTTGATAACATAAAATTAAGTCTTGATGTTTTGCTATTAAAAAAGTTTGCTTAGTTTTTCATGCTCTTAGCAAACAATTTTTACAACTGAAAGTGATAAAATAGTCCAAAAGAAGGTGCAGACAAGATCCTGAGCAGGATAAATTTGAACTTTGTCAGCTTATCTACACATCATTCTCCACAACTAAATAAACTGGGAATCCTGCACATTCCAGTACCACAAATTTTTACTGTCATGTTTTCTTTCTTCTCCCCCCTCCCCCCTCCCTTAATGTGATGTAATATTGTATTTAAATCCTGTTTGCCTTTTTGTATTTTAGAAATACACCCAAGTATATGCCAGCACACAACAAAATTCTAAACTCTACCAACACTGTAATACTCCTCTTCAAACTGCACAAAACTGCACTGATGAACATACAAAAACATCATCTGCATTGCACGGTGAAAAAAACCCACAAGAAATGCAGCTTATTTTTCCCCCATTCTGTTCCAATTACCTATTTGCTCATACTGCTTTATTGCATAATTTAAAACAACCAGGTAGCCCAAGGACATCACAGGGTATTCTCATTTCTGTCTTCTCACCAGTTTTGTTAAAAAAAAAAACCAAAAAAAACCCAACAACAAACAACCAAACAAAAAAAAACCCCAAACAAACCCTGAAGGATACAGTATTTGTCTGCATTTCTAGGCATAGTATTATACCTTTTTAGTTTCTTTCAAGAAAGTTGCTATAAAGTTGTATGTGTTCATTTGCTACCATCTTAAAACTAAAGCTCAGCAAAAGTTTTGGTAGCAAACTACTATCATGCTAAAACTGCTCTAACTTCAGTTAACCACCTTCCCTTGTAGGCCACTATTCCGACCATTTCATACTGGTGAAAGGTCCTGTATGTACTATGTCCCACAGCACTGCTGAGTTTTTGTCACTCGGGCAAATCTCAGCCTCAGCTCTTCACCTGGCATAGCTATGGAATTTGATAATACATACTGTTCTTAATTGGTTGTTTAATCCAGCTTTCTAAAATACATGTAGTTTCAGATAGGCTCTATAACAAGACTAATTTAACTCCATCTCTTGCAGAACTGAACTTTTAAGTTTATTTGCTATGCCAACAAAGATTTTTAAGGGAGATCAGCACCATTTCAAACAGGAAATATTTCATAATTATGTAAGGTCTAACCAGTTTGAGCATTACTACTGGGTACCTTATTGATGATGGGCTCCTCCACCACAGAGTTTTTCATGGTTTCATTGTGCTCCTCTAATGACTTCACCAAGGAAAGAACAACCACAGAACAAAGAATATAGATAAGACATAACATGCAAGGTATCAAGGAAATCCTTAATTCCTTGTTGTTTACCCCAACGCAGAACAACTGAAACACAACAGCATGTTTGCACACACACATATGTATTTTATGTAGTAACAGTAATTATCAAATTCTAAACTCTATATTCAGTACAGAAGACACTGATTTACCTGTTCTGTACTGTAACAGCACCTTGTCTATCTCAAAAGTCAAATTTCTTGGAACATATGCGATCTCCACTGGCATTTTATCAGTAACAAGGGGATACAAAATAAATGCTGTGTAAGGCTGTCAATGATCCTACTTTGAAACATATAGAACACATCTAAAATATTCCAAATTACCTTTCCATACAGCACAGCAACATGGCTGTATTAACATAATACACAATCAGAAAGTGCATCTTCAAAGGACAAGACAAGATGAACAATTTTGCTTTTAACTGCAGTCTGTACTGAACAAAATTAGACACAAATACTCAAACAAGCTAATATTCTAGTTGTGACAAGACAAAGATTAGCTCATACTGCTGCTATGGCTTTACTAGTCATGAATCCTCTTTTTCTCCTGCACATTTAATTTGCTTGGATCTGCTTCTTTCTACTATGTTTCTGCTACTCCATAGTTTTTCTACAATACAAGTGATTCTAAAAATTATTGGGAGTAGGGGCAAATAGCAAAGAAAAGGAGTAACTAAAGAGGGAGAAAAAAACCCCAAACCCCATTATAGAACTATAATTTTAAAACATTTAACTGAATCTGGAACCTAGAATCCAGCTAGACACTGGGACAAGTTATTGTTTCTTATTGAAACTGAATCATAACATGACAGAAACCAGTCGATAAACCCAGGATGACTATGGTAGGGACAAACTTTTAGAGCTCTGACTGATTAGGTTACTGTTTTCAATCTTTGAAATGCTGAAGTTTGTCATTCTTTTGACGCAGCTTTTATACTCATATTAACAAAGTTGGCTGACTGTAGCAGGTGTTAGATGTCAGTCTACAGTCAAAGAATGATTATTTTTTTTTCAATGAAACAATGGATACAGATTTTTAATATGAAATACTGTAGATTTAGAGTCATAGCCAAGTATGTTATCCATTCATGCTCTAGAAAATACATAAGCCAGCCAAATAACTTAGTAAAAGCTCACAGATTGACTTGCAACATTTTATGCCTTTTATATACCATACCAACCTCGTTTAGGCATCGCTTCTTTGTAAAAATGTTTCTGATAAACGTTTCCTGGACTTGTTCCTGTTTAACCAAGTACTGCCAGAGCCTCTTCACAGATAGTGCAGCCTGACTATTAGATCTACAGAACAAAGTTAAAACAGAATTTACATCATGCTCACACTTACAAGGGACTGCTATACCTTATATTCTAAATCAAACAGAGAAGAAACGCTGAAGCAAAACTACAGCTCTTTAAACACTGTACAAGACCTATTTGGAAGCATTTTGGTACCATCTTCCTGACAAACCTATGCATGAGAGGAGGTGCAAAAGGAAGAAGGAAAAGAACATCTAGCATTTTCACCTCCTATCTTGCGACAAGTGAGAAAAATCTCTTTAAGAGATTACACAACAATGAGGTCAGCATACAGATTATGTATTAGTCCACCTCATTCTTTACAACATGGATCATTTCTGTTTATTGCTAATGAATGCTTCTATCACCCAGACAATGAAGGATAACACTTCCTGCTAAGGAACACATAATGATCCATTTTCCTCATCTTGCTTTGGACCACAGATGCATGAATTCTGATGTGCACCCACAATTTCACAACAGATTAGAGTAAATCTAGGAACTGGCATTATATAGTTATTGAAGTTATGGTCTGTTCACTTGCATTAAAAACATAATGTTTGATGCATATTAAAGATATTATAATCGGTGTTTACAGAAATTAGACTCACCTGAATGGAGTGTTTGTAGGCTCAAGTAAAGTTTTATGGCGAAGCAATGCAGGACCAGCAGCTAGGGCATCTTCAGAAGCATGAACTGAAATATAATGTTGAGGTGGACCCCCATATAGCTCAAGACGTCGGAGAAGAACTTGTTCCCAGCGCTGCAGCGTTTTCAAAACTGCATGGCATATTGGGGAGCTAACTGGAAGCTCTAGAAAGACAAGTAAACAATAATAAAAAACCTTCCTTCTCCATTATAAACTCTACAAAGATAATTCCACAGCTGCAAGCTGAAGTGTATTTCAAGCATCTCCAAAAGTAAGCTTTACTCAAACCTCAAATTGATATTTGCAAGTATTAAAAGATGAACAGCTTTGTGCTATCATCACTAAATACAGGAACAAATTTCTTCAGTGCTGACAGAATAATATCATGGAACAGATCCTCCCGGAAGCTATTGTCAAAGCATATGGATGACAGGCAGGCGATGAGATAAAGCCAACATGGCTTCACAAAGGGCAAACCATGCCTGACTAATCTTGTGGCATTCTATGCTGTACTAACAGCACTGGTGGGCAAGGGAAGAGGAACTGATGTCCTCTGCTTTTGACTTCTGTAAAGCCTTTGTGCCACACAACATCCTTACCTCTAAATTTGAGCAATAAGGATTTGATGGATGGATTATTTGATGGATAAGGACTTGGCTGAATGGTTGCATCCAGAGTGTTGCAGACAATGTCTGAATGTCCAAATGGAGATCAGCAAGAAGTGGTGCTCCTAAGGCGTGCCTACTGGGATTGGTACTGTTTAGTATCACTGATTACCACAGACAATGGTAGTGAGTGCGCACTTGGCAAGTTTACAGATAACATCAAGATTAGCAGTGCATATGCTAGAGGGTCAGGATGCCATCCAAAGGGACCCTGACAGGCTTAAGGAGTGGACCCATACAAACCTCATGAAGTTCAACAAGAAGTGCAAGGTCCTGCACCTGGGTCAGGGCAATCACCAGTATCAATACAGATTGAGTGATGAATGGATTGAGAGCAGCCCTGCAGAGAAGAACTTTGGGATACTGGTGGATGACATTAGCCAGAAATGCACACTTGCAGCCCATCACATCCTGGACTAAAGGATAAAGCATAAAAAGAAGGGTGGCTGGCAGGTCGAGGGAGGTGATTTTCTCCCTCTGATTCATTCTTATGAGACACCACCTGGAGTACTGCATCCAGCTCTGGGGCCCCCAGCACCAGCAGGATGGTGTTACAGCAGGTAACCTGTTACAGCAGGTCCAGAGGAAGGCCACAGAAACAGTCAGAGGAATAGAACACCTCTCTTATGAAGAAAAGCTGAGAGTTGGTGTTGTTCAGCCTGGAGAAGAGGAGCTCTTGGGAGACCTTATAGCAGCCTTTCAGTACTTAAAAGGGACTTACAGGAAAGATAAAGACTTTTAACAAGGCCTGTAGCTACAGTACAAGGAGTAATGGTTATAAACTAAAAGAAAGTAGATTTAGATCAGCTATAAGGAAGAACTTTCTTACAATGAGGATGGTGTGACACTGGAACAGGTTGCCCATAGAAGTTGTAGATGCCCCATCCCTGGAAGTGTTCAAGGTCAGGTCAGATGGAGCTTTGAGCAACATGATCTAGTGAAAGATGTCCCTGACTACAACAGAGGTATGGACCTAGATTATCTTTACAGATCCCTTCCAACCCAAACCATTCCATGATCCTATGAAACAAGGAGTAGGAATGATGTAAATTGAAACTACAAAAAACTATAGGGTTTCCACCAATAAATATCATAAACATTCTTATATGGCTAAGAGTCAAAGAAAAAACTAAGTATGAAGAGACTTCTGCTAACTACTAAGCATTCCTTCTCACCCACCATGTTCTTTCATAAACATATCTGTATGATAAACAGTATCAGAACAATTATTCCTAGATCATAGAAAAATTAAGAACTTCTGAATTAAAAATAAAATTACAACATACTTATTATTCAATACATTACTAATTTTAAATGTGGTTATTAAATATGAAAAGACAACTCTGCTGCTTATTACCTGAAAGATCATGTCCAGCCAAAGGGTAGAAAATCTTCAAATTGTGAAGTACGAGCTGAACCATTGCCAATCTCATCAGTGACCAACTAACAAGAAAGCACTAGTAAGTCATTTACTAATAGGAAAATAATTTTTTCTCACTTATTCACAATTAGGATTCCAACTTAGAGCTTTAAATCCCCATTACAAACTGAGAAACTACAAACAGTATTTTAGAATATTATAGATACTTTGAATTCAAAAGTCACTCTACCATATTAAAAAGTAAAATAATCAATGTGAAAAATTAACTACTAAGTCTAGATAATGCACTGTCATGAAATATCAAGTAACTGCTGTATTATATAAAAAGGCCAGAAATTCAAGCCTAGCCATTGCAGAACATCTTGCATTCTAAAGAGTTACTTACCTGTATGAATTTGAATTAGAATGCTCTTGATTATGTGAATTTGATGCGAACACATCTTCATCAGTATCTTCATCATCTTCAACACTTTCCTGACTCTCTTCTGAATCATATTCCACTCTACTTTGCGATGGAAGGAAAGGCTAAAAATTTAAACAGTATTCCTTGAATATCTTCTAGTCAATATCTAGTTTAAATTTATCTTTTTAAAAAATAGATCATTATAATATTTAATTCTTTTTATAAAAATGTAGTCGTATAATCTTAATTTAGTAACATTTGGAGTTTGCACCTTATGAAAAGGTTAACTGTCCAGGAGTATTGCATACTTTAACAGCTTAACCATTTTTTATATTACTCAAAATTCTAATGCTGAAAATGAAAATACTAACAGTTTTCCAATTCTTGTTTTGCTTTACTTTCATGTCAGATACATTAAACCACATGTAGGACAGACAAGATTGGTTTTTGTCACAGAGAAGCTAAAACCACCAGTGTATTTTCTCTCTAGTTCTTCCAAGGGCTCAGAGGACAAGACAATCCTATCCCTTCCCTACAGAGTTATATTTAAGATAAGCCCACCATCAGTGCCTCACTGTGTTATTCAGTATTTACAATTTATTTTTTGTCCTTGCTCCTAAAATACTTCTTACATATTTATCATGCTGATATGGCTAGTATTTTATATATAAATGTGTAAATGTGCCATACAACTCCATACAATCATGTAACTTTCTACAAAGAAAGATGTGCCACAGCAGACTTGACAGAAGGCAATTTGATTTCTACTAAGTATACATATTCATTTCCCCAATTTAAAATAGATGATAAAAAGCGTCTCACATTTTCTTGTTCAGGTTGTTCGTAATTACTTATACATTTTGTACTCTGAAACTGTAAAAATCAATGTTTTGTTCATATCCTTATCTGAAAACAAATTCATTTGCTAACAACAGGTAAGAAAGCTGTTTCAAAAATAGCTACAGGCAGCATTTTAGAAAAAACGATATAGGATTAATAAAAATAAGCAGCTTCTACCACTCATCTAAATTGATACCTAGAATAAAGACTAAGAAGAAAAAAAATTACCATTGCAGAAGCGATAGAAGATATTTGACTGTCATAATAGCAAAAAATTACCTTTGCAATGAAATAATCCCAGATGCTAAGTTCAGGAGGAATAAATCTTTCCTTATCAGATGGGGATTCTTGGTCTACCAATGGCAAGGCAGGCGACTGAGAACTTTCCTTTGGAGAGATTTTTGATGAAAACCTGTAACGTTTTTGCTGTTTCTCTCCATCACCTATAAAGGAAGAAAATACAGTAAGCTGCTTTAAATTGTCTGCTCCACCTCCCTACTGCTTTTAATAAATTAATTCAAAATAGAAACTAAAAGTCTTCCTCATTACAAGTTTTCAGAATTTTATCTTAACTTCTCTAGCAAATAAGCATAGAGAATGTTAGTCCTCAAATACGCAAAACAAATACATAAATAGAACTCCAGAAGGGGAAAATCCACACCCCCCCCCACCCCCCAAATAATACAGAATAGCAGAGTAAACCCATAACTGCATTAGAAGCTTTCTTCCTATAACAAAGGTAAAAAAATACTGTTGCTCAAGCAGCAATACTGCAAAAACACAAATTACTTTAATAAGCACTAATGAATAGTGACTATTCTTGGTTTTCACTACAATCCAAGAGTCTTGTCTTTCAGAATACATAGTGCAAATATCTAAGTTTGCCATTCCTACCCCAAGTTTTAATTTCATGTCTCCTTCCAAAGGATGTCTGTACTTTTTTCTAAACAGTACAATTCTGATAAATCCTTATGTCCTGACAATATATTTCTTCAGCAAATATAAAATATCCCATTTTAACTAATACAATCCTACATATACCTTATAAAAAAGGGAAGAAGTAATTATTTGTAACACTACTCTAACTTCGAGGAGTTGAGGGGTCCCCTCATTTCCCCTGACATTGTCTTTTTTCAGAAGTGTCTACAATAGATTTATCTGAATTACATACAATTATTCTTGATGATTTCGGTACTCAAGGAAACAGCTTCCAAGCTATCAGAAACATCTCGATGCAATTATATCACAAATGAATGAACAAACAAGCCTCATTTCAGATCCCTTTTTTTATTGTCAATCAAGAAGTATCAGCTTCACAAATATGAAAACGTAATGGCTTACTTAAAAAGAGGCTCACATAACCATCGGATAACCTGAAAGCATTCCAGTTCTTGGTGGGTAAACTGTACTTCTATATAGCCTTTCTCTTAGTAGCGGAGGAATAATACTGATCATTACTGTTCCTGAGCAGTAAGTTAGTGGTCTGGCTCTCCAGAACACTTCTGAAGTGGAAGGGACAAGGGAGAAAGAGAATTGTACTTGGAGAATTGATACAACACGGTGACTTTCATTCATTTCCTATTACAGACAAAAGAGACTTGAACCTATTTCCTACTTGATTGTAAAATTTGTTTTTTATTTTCAAGTAGATACATGTAATGCATGGAGAGTAGTTTCTATAGTGAAACAACTGAACTGGTTCAAGACTTAGGTAAAACAAAGTTAAAACATTGAGATAAAAAAAGGAGTCAATTTTTTTAACTGCCTTTCGAAGTCCCCAAAACTTTCAACACCTATTTAAATGAGTAGTGAACTTTTACTTTTTTCTTAAGCATTTCAAAATCTCCATTTTGGGGTTTGAAAGCTATGACACCACTCAAAAGAATCACAGAACACACTTACATTCCACCCTACTCCACTTTTCTTTAAGTGCAACAAAAAGCAATTGGGGAAAGAAGAGCATAGAAAAAATTTTTTGTTGTTTCTTGTTTAATTTAGTGGTTTATTGTTTTACATAGAGCAATAATGAGACTGGGCAGCTAGTCATAAAAGATCTCATTCAAACACCTCTCAAGAAAAGGGGAATATGGGTTGCCTTATGATTCGAGTCTTTGGCTGATGTAACAGCAGTAATAGGCTCCAAGAAAGCAAATCTGCAGGCTAAAAGAGCTGATAGATATCCCCAGCCCTGAGTTCAAGCACCAGCCTACTGGGCCAGACTGGTTGGAAGCATGAAGTAATATGAACATCACAAATGCAAGTAAAGTGCTTTATTGTTTTAACTTTCCTTATTCCCTTCTGCAGCCACGGGACCACAAAACTGAATTCCACTGAAACTTCCAAAATTACTTGCTCCTATTAATAATGCTGGGGATGGCACAAAGAGTCAGCAACCCTAAGTACGCCTGGGGTGAACTACCACAAAGAAGTATTTCCTATACCCTTATTTTTTTTGAAAAGTTTTATCTACAGGAGACTTTTGAGTCTATCTTGACAGATGCTCGAAAGACTATTTTGTTAAAATTCTTACAGGTATTCCAATTATTTGAAAACAGAAGGTCTAACAGTTTGGACAAAAAAAACCCCAGTGCTCATTTAAGAACAGTTACATTGCACATATGAGACTTACATGCTCATAACACAAACTGAGCCAACTGCAAACCCTGAGGGAGGTAAGATTTAAGTTGATTTCTTAAAAAAATCCTTTGGGGTTTTTTATACCTCACTTTAAAAAAAAAAAAAAATTATAAATGGGCAAATTCTATGTATTCTCACAGTGGCTGAAGGCATTTTTTCATAATTTATGGTCATTTTTGGACCAGAAAAAACATGTTATTCCAAGGATTTTCAAAAACATATTTGACCACATATGAAGATGACCATTACCACTAGAAGTAGCTGAACTATAAAATAATTTATGTATAGAATCTAATAAAAGCTGAAGACTGCATCTCATCTTTCATCTTGAAAATATCTTGAGGTATTTTAGCAGTCTGTGTTGCACTGCTACACTGTATCATAATTGGGGGGGGGGGTTAGGGATTTTTTTTAGGGATATTAGGTTTTTAGGGATAATATTTGAAATCCACTTACCTGTACTAAAAGTTGCAAATATAAGAGCTGCAGTACAATGCATTTTAATTTCATTATTTAAAGCTCATCAGCTAAGAAAGAGCATGCACATGCATCACTGTATGAATTTTTAGCAATGGCTTAAAAAAACCCAAAAGAAATTCACTAGGCATAAAATAAGGAACATATGTTGCATGATACAGAAATAAACAAGTATAAGCTTGCAGGTTGTTTTTCTAAGCAGAATTCAAAAAGCTAATGTTTTACTTCAAAACTTTTTTTCTATTCTTTTGGATCATTCTTTGTATTCTTAATAATACTGCAGGCTAGCCATTGGAAACAAAATATCAACATTTAAGCCAAATGAAAGTACAATTATCTAAGTGGTTTAAAATACATACTACTAACAACAATTTCTTTTTTGCATTCTAAAAATCTGTAAGTAAATTAACAAATTCATTAAAAACTGACTTTGTCATTTGGGATTTCAGATCACCAATTATATTCACTTTCAGATTTCTCATATAATTCTTGTTAAAACTCTTTTACATGTTTTTTGCATTCAAAACATTTAACTTCAGTCCCATTTTACTTGTAAGAGAAATGTAAAATTCATGCTATTTTCCAAGAATAGTGGAATATTTCAGACAAGGAAAATGCTTCTATTTCTGCCAAGATCTAACACATGCAATGATATTCAAAAGACTTGTTGTCCACATCATCCCCCTTCCACCTTCCCAGGAAGGGCTTAAAAGCAGATCTCTTTCCATTTCCCAAAAAACTAAAATGCAAGTCAGAGTTACTGTGTTTTACTGAAGACTGTGTGCAGACATGAATCATCAAATCTTCATTAAGAGATGTAAAATTATGAAGTCATCCTCTTTCAAAAGTATTACCCTTGATTGCAGGCATCAACAAGTATCAGCACTGCTGAAGCCCAGCACAGAGTGGAATGACAGAGACATGACAAAGAAATACCAATTTTGAATCACACTTTGAATCATTTTAGTAAGCATAAAGCCCTGCATAGATTTCTGTAAGTCTCTGGTAAGCTATGAAAGCCAACAAGGACAGCAGCCTGGTGAAAGTCTACACTGCTGGTTGTTCCAACTTCAAACCTAAAAAGAATGTGTATTTTGCAACGTTACAAATACTTAAGTTTTCAAGATTATATTCTGCTTACTCACAGACAACAGCTTATGTGGCCAAGGCGATGAATTTAATGAATTATCACTCAACTGTAGCAACCACAATTAAGTTCTGCAAGCTGCAGTTTGATTAATATATGTACACAAGACTGTAGATTGTTTGTTGTATTTATGAACCATTTAATGAGTAATGACTCACTGAAAAACTCAAAGCAAGTATATATTAAACTCTCAGATATTTCTGAAGACATTATATACATTGTGGGCATTTCAATAAATGGTGAATGGAAACCCCTCAAAAACATCAGATAACCACGATTACATACTTAGAGGTATACACAAACTCTGTTGATATACCCTGTTGTGACCATATAAGACCATCTTTTGGTCTTGTTCTGACCATCTTTTGGCTTCTTCTACTGAGCCAAAATAACTCTATCATTCACAGTGCAAAAACTTCAAGTCAAACTTCTAATATGTTTTAATGGCTGACTCAACCAAGAATAAGACTAATAGTGAGAGGATGAAGACTTTAACATAGACTAGAAAGGTCACACAAGTAATTAAGTACTTAGTGCTACAAAGTATCGTAAGAAAACAAGCTAAGCATTGCAGTGTCTAATTCTGAGCTAGAATTCAAGGCAGTTATTCTCACAGTGATGTCAAAGTTTCCATTACTAACAAGATCACAGGGAATTCTGCATTAAAAAGGAACAGTTTGGCATGGCTGTTGTAGGCCCTCACACAAGCTGGAAGGCTTTAAAACTTGAGGAATCTGTATCCTTTTATCTATTTTGAGATTGAGCCATTTCTGGAGATAAAGTCTAAAAATGAAACCTTTTTACTGTTGTTTCTGATTTGCTGTTGAAATTGAATAGCAAATAGACAGCACTATTGGATCTAGTCCAATGCACTACTAAAGCAATTTACATTTTTGTTGTTGTTTTGTTTTAGATTCTGCATGAAATCTACTTCATGGTAGGTACAGCAAGCAAATAAATGCAAGAGTTCTAAGGGTTTGTTTTTTCAAATGCCTAAGCAAAACTTGGCCAAACAATAAATTCACCTTCTGTTTAGATCTCTGTTACTTTAAGTCAGACATTATAAAATCTGTAATGGCATTATGTTTTCTAGGAGGTCATGAATAATGGTTTATGAAGAGCAAGCAGAAGCTACAAATTAATTCAGAAGGTCTGTATTGGGTTCGCATGGCAAGGTTTTGGTGGTGGGGGGCGATATGGGGTTGGCTTCTGTGAGAAGCCAACCCAACACAGCCAATGCCAGCTGGCTACAAGATGGACCCACCGCTGGCCAAGGCCGAGCCCATCAGTAACGCCTCTGTGATAACAGCATTAAGAAAAACGGGAAGAGAAAAAAAAGCTGCACACTTGGCAGCCAGAGAGGATTGAGGAGATGTGAGAAAAACAACTCTGCAGACACCAAGGTCAGTGAAGAAGGAGG
>NW_010339002.1:28094-79989 GCF_000700745.2 Antrostomus carolinensis
GAGGGGTGGGGGAGGTGTTTTAAGATTTGATTTTATTTCTCATTATCCTCTGATTTTGATTGGTAATAAATTAAATTTGCTTTTTCCCCCCAAGTCGAGTCTGTTTTGCCCGTGCCAGTAATTGGTCAGTGATCTCTCTCTGTCCTTATCTCCACCCATGAGCTTTTCATTATATTTTTCTCTCCCTGCCCAGCTGAGGAGGGGGAGTGATAGAGTGGGCTTTGGTGGGCATTTTAATGGCTTGGAAAATTAGGACAATCAATGGAGAAAAATAAGTCGTCTTAATAGTAAAGTATTATCAGATTTCTAATTTTCTACATCTGAAACCCAAAATGACAACTTTTAAGTCTATACAGTGTACTTGTAAAATACTGAAGTTTTTGAAGTAGTTTTCCATTTAGTTTACTCCTGTAGCATGGAATAATTGAATATATAAAATTAAATTATTGATTTCTAAGTGTTAAAGCGAAACTCAAACTTTTCCTTAAGAACCCTCTTGATTACAGAGAACTTACCATCTCTATTTAGACTATATAGGAACTATTTTTCAGTTCCTGTTTTTTAGTTTGTATAAAAGAAAGACTGTATTTATTTAAGATGAAAATTATATCCAAAGCTATTATATGTTATTGGCCAGCACAGTACATAGTACTGCAATCTCTCAAAACAAGTTTGAAACTTGGAGACCAACATCCACATGCAGATAAAGTACTAAAGGACTGGGGTAGGGAGCAAGGAGAAGACAGGCAGGACGTACAGTGTTATTATTCAAATTTTTGGTGTTTAGAATTTTTGGCTTTTGAACTCCATTTGAGTATGAAAAAATTTCAAAAATATCTAAAAATATACTTAAGAAAATAGAATTTATTTATGCATAACAAAATGGGAAGATATAGAGAGTCTAAACTATATTATGGAAGAACATGCCATAGTTGATTGCAACAAGTATTCCAGTCACTTCTCAGTGTTTCTTTTCTGAGTGTCAGAAGAAAAAGTAAGAGATGATAGTAAAGGCACAAAAATAGAGCTGATGCAATCTTATTCCTCTGCTCCACAGCGGGTCTATTTTTTTAAAAAAAATTTTTTGACAGATTAAAAAAAAAATTCTTTCCCAAATTTGCTCTAGATAAACACAAATTAAAAACAAATAATAGACCTAGAGAATTCTAGAGTTACATAGGTAGGAAGGACCTGGTCCAACCCCTTGCCCAGAACAGAGCTGACTTAAGTGATGGCCTAGTTTGTTCAAGTTTTTAGTAACTTCTACGACTGAGACTTCACAACCCCTCTAGGCCCTTTTCCAGTGTTTGATGATCCCTACAAATCAGTACTTTAAAAAGTCCGTTCTCCCCTTAGATTTATAGTTTCAGCTTCTTGATTCTCCCAGTAACAGTTTTACTAATTCTGCAATCAGACAGCCAGCATTCATTTTTAAGAAAAACATGCAATAGACAAGCATTTAGCATACATTTCAGAGTATGCTTCTATGTAAAAACAATTATCATTTTAAAACAGTAGTAGCAGCAGCATTAACACACCTCAGTATACAGTTACCAACACCTAGGAATCTTAGAACTGCCAACAAAAAACAGTTATGCCTTCCAACAATTCTGATATGGCAAATGTATTCACCATAAGAAAATTATAATGAGAAATATTTATTCAATAACACAGAAAAAACTGATCAGATCTAGACTCAGAACTCACTTTTTATTAAAGATCTCTACTCTGAAAATATTTTTCTAAATGTCTGCAGACTGCATTTTTAGTTTTCCTTAAATGTATGTTAAGACATTTTTATAGGTAACACACATATAATATCAATATAATAATAAAAATTATACAGTTTATGTTATATTCTCTCTCTCTCTCTATATATATATATATATTCAGATGTGAAGTACAAAGTCAATATAGTTTAAGTAAATTTATCTTTACAAAATTTGTTTTTTTAGAAGTCCAAGTAAATTACAAAGCACAAATCTGTATCAAAGAGAAAAGCATTACAGAATTTATTCTGAACCTCAGGTTAATTTATAATAATCTGAATTTAAAACTTGAAGGTTGTTTGCTTTCCTAAAGGGTTCTCAAACTATCAAAACAGAATAAGACACCTTTTCTTTGTAATGTCTAGAACGAACACTTAGAAATCCACATGCATAATAATGCTCATATTCAAAAAGCAAAACAAGCAGCTCTCCAACAAAGATATGAAACACTTCTGATCCTTTCAAACCATGGTCAAAGTAATTTTATATTTAACAATGATTTAAAATGAAGTGTAGAAAGAATACAACAGCATTGCCAATTTTCTTTTTGAAAAAGGCTCAATTCAACTGCTGCTTTAATTACAAAACTTTGCTTTAAATTTTGATGTCATGGCTTGCAAACAGAAGTTTTTCTGTCTTTCTACATATGCAAAAAAATCACACATAGCAAACTGCATGTAGAGGCCTAGTACTAAATCTAATATCTTGCCTGAAGATTTGGTAGGACTATGAGTACTGAAGGTGGCAAGTGATTTGGAAAACCCCACGCATTCCATGGAGAATACTACTACCTGATGTGGGCTAGGCATTGGGAAGTGCCTACCTGCCAAAGAGAGAAAACATACTGTATTTGTAAAATGGGAATATATTCTCGTTACGAGAGAACTGGAAAGCTTTAAAGTTTACATTAAAAATTAGTCTGTAAAAGTACTGAAAATTTTCTCTTTAAGAGGAACTTAACCCGCTCACATTACGGCATTTGTACCACTTGGAAATATTTCAATAACATTCACTTCTGCTTCCTACTCTCTTCTACACAATATCTATACCAATAATTCTAGACCTTTGTTTTTCTTTGCAGATCTAAAAGCATATTGAATTCTTACTAAACACAAACTATTTAAAGCAATTACTCTTAATTTTCAGCAGTCACATCATTTTCTTAAAAAACTCAGAGGACAAAAAAATAAAAGAAGAGAACTAACCAGTTTTTGTCTTTAATTGCACTTGTCCTCTGCTGGGCATATGAGCTCCTCCTCCAAAGACAGCAGACCACATTTTGTTGTTAAGTGGATGAGCCATAATTCTATACAACTCATTGCTAGAATGTGTTGCTAGGCCATGGATGAATAGACTCAGGTAGACTGCAGTTAGAATTTCACAAAGTAAAACTGTGAGACTTGGCTGGGCTTCCTCACCAGCAGAATTCAAGAGACGTGTAAGAGCTGTTATCCCTGTTTATAAGGAGGGGGGGAAGGGGAAAGGTAAGGGGAGAGAAAAAGCATATATATATGTGAACATACTCTGGATTATCACAGGTATTTTGAATGGCAATCTACATAATTTAGTACCTTCTAGTGTAGAAAAATTCTAAGTTTTAGAGGAAATTGAAAACTCCAGGAAAAGTAGTATGGTATTTATTTTTATCACTTTATTACAGCTTTTCAGCTTCATGTTTTGGACTAACAGTTAAAGAAATACATAGCAACTTTTCAAGAATAAGAGGGGAGGGAAAATAAAAGAAAATAACTCAAATTTTGGGATATATTTTAAGTAAAAGACTGGCAGTTTTAATTCAACTCCCTGATGCTGAAACTCTATGATACAACATTTAGTTGCACTACTTAAAATTAATGTTTCCTCCCTCCATGTTCCCTTCAAGTCTGTGCTCCTCAATTCTTTCAGCAAATGGTTAGTTCTTTATTCTCTGCTTTAATGCAGTGCCTCCCAGTATATTCAGTATATAGCATCCAAATCTTATACTTAAAATAAAACCACTAATCTGCTCATTGACTCTCCTGGGGTGCTTGTTTCACCAGTTAGGTATATAAATCCAGCATAACACTAAATTGAATTGCTATTCTCAATTAAAAGTGGTAAAACCAGAATTGCTGGCTTACAGCTTCTGAAAAATGAAGATGAAGTTTTATTATACGAACCTATTTTTACTATACAGCTGTTACAAACACTACTAGAAAGTCTAGAACATAGCTACATGCTCTTACAGTAGATTCAGACAAGTTTTACCTTAAAAGGAAAAAAACCAAATGAACTCTAGATACCTGGCCACTGAGCAGGTGATGTATTGGGAGTCACTGTTTCTTCTAAGCTTGCTGTTCTTAGAGAATGGCGCTGCGTTAATAGCACTGTCTGATACACTGTTCCAGTGAACTGATTTGCTTGAAACGAGCTGTAAAAGAGAAAAGGGGGATGTTGTATTTATAAAAAAAAGTTATGTTTAAAACTATTCAAGTGATAGCCCTTTCTAGATATAGGCAGGTGTAAGCACTGCCTTCTATTGTACCATCACTACAGTGAGACAGTGTGTTGACCATTCTCTGTAAAACGTACTTTTCATAGACCTTTACCTGTAGCTGTGGCCATCACAAAGACACTGATAGATGCAAGCAGAGAGTGACGCTGCTAAGGTATGCATTACATATATCTGTAAGACAAAGTTTTATAGAACATATTATACTGAAAATGAAGAGTGGTTAGTATCATAGCCTTTCATGCATACAGATTTTTAACAGTGGAACAAGCACTGAATATGGAAAGTATAAGCACTTATGGTAAAAATAACTTCTAAAGCCACCTTCTCTTCAGAATTCATTTCAGATATATCGATTCACTTTGCAATGAAACGGATGGGGAAGCACTCCCTCACCCCACCAACCCATAATCACAGATCAGCTCTAGCTGCAATGTTTTCAATTAAGAAACAACAACATATTAAACTTCTATACAACAGTAGCAATTTGCTGTCTCAGAATACAAATGCTTTGCTTTAGAATGAAAATTGGAATGCAGCTTAGTTTTTGACCAGTTCTTGTGCAGCTCTCCACACAACTTACTCAGTATCACACTGATCACTATTTTTATCATAGCTCATACTTTTCTTAATGTATCACAAAACACACAATCTGTTTTCAAAAAGGTTAAATTAAAAAAAAAAGTTTGTTATACTTGTTTGTTTCATCTGAAATGAGGCACAGACTAAGAACTGAAAACTCTCTTGAGTGTTCTCTAGAAATCTCTAGAAAAATAAATGTGATTTGGGACCCAACACATAAAACTTCAGGAAAGATATAAACTAACACTTTAAGTTTGGTTTCTAGTATATAAGTGTATATGTATAAACACAAAAAAGTCTGGGTTTACTGCATATTACTGATAATCAGCTTCTATACTTCAAAACTTAATTTTATGTAGGTTTTGGACTGAAATGCAGAGTTTACCATTAATATAAGCAATTATCATATTGTCATAAAGACAAATGTGACACTGATAGTGTCATACGACATGTTTTCCATAACAGATGTCATCTGGGACAAATATCCAGACCTAAGAGAGGCCAATCTACTTCACCTTGTTGAACGAGATACTCAGCACCTCAATAACAGACAATCAATGGGCATTACTTTAGCCCAAGATAAGTACTACAGAACATACTTAGTCCCACAGTTTTGTTACTCATCAGAGGCAGGCACATCAGAAAGTTTTCATGCTATTCAGAAAAAGATTCACAACTTCAGCAAAATGGACAATAAACACAACAACAAACCCAAACAACTACTAAAAAAATACACACCTTGTTGTTCTGAGTATCAGGATGAGGTGGCGAATCAAGGTTTATTATGGCATGTAATATATCATGAGTTAAGTTACCAAGATGTAGCAATGGATTAGCCACCACTGTTTTGGCACTAGCTGTGCAAGCAAATAGTAGAGGTATGAAGCTTTGCTCTGGTAGAGGGCTGGAAGGTACCTGCACTGACTGCTCCTAAAAACAAGAAACACACACACACACAGAGTGATAGTACACTTTCTTAAAGGGAACAGAAGAACTGTTAGGGGATTCTAAATAACAACAACAAAAAACCCATAACCTACAGAAAACATAACATGTTAAAGTATTACATTTATTATAAAACACGTGCATGCTCTAATAGGAAAACTTCAACAATAATACAAAACACATTCAAAAATCTACAAGTCTGAAGCAAATAAAAAACAACACAAAGCTCCCCACCACATACTTGCTGAGATTCCTGCAGCAGCAGAATTAATTCCATTCTGACAGATGCCAAACCTCCACCATGAGAGCCATGAAGTATACAGTAACTAAGGAACATTCTCAGGAGAGACTGGTATTTCAGAAGCCACTGACGTCTTTTCTGAAAGTCTTCTTTCTGTAGCATATTTTTTTGCTGGTCAGCTAAGTCTTCCGTGTTTTCATGTAATGTAGCCTCCTCTGGCATCACACTAATTCCTGACTGTATCTCTTCTGTTTCAACACTATAATCACAGGTCTTTTGAAGAGCTACCACTTCTCTTTCAAGCCACTGATATAGCTGATACCTCAACTTCCCACCATCTACCTCATAACCAGTGGACAGGGTACGAAGCTCTACAGTAAGAATTTTCAGGCATGCTCTAAATTTCAGCTGTGCTGAAATTATATCTTCTGATGGATTTAGAATATCTTTGTCATCAGCTACACTAAAAGATTCTGTGTAGCTAGAACTTGTTTCATACAATCTTTCTGTTTTCTTCAGAGGTTTTAACTCTTTCATTACCAGGGAAGAATCTTCATTCTCATCACTTTCATCACTGTCTGAATGTAGTTTCAATTGTTCACCTTGGAATACCACACTTGGCTGGCTCCAGTCAAGGGAAAGCGTTGAGCTTGAATGTTTTCCTGATGAACAATCTGAAGATGAACCCAAACCATTCAATACTGGCTGTGACCAATCAACACTGGAAGACTGGTCTTTTGTTTCGAGCTCTTTAACTGGAGAAGATGGCGAGAAATCTTTACTAGTATTCATTACACTAGGGGATCTACAGAATGACTTTGACCTCTTGACAACTTTGGGCATCTTCGATAACACTTCTAAGGCCAACATAGGACAACCAGCTTTTAGATGAGCATATGCAGTGGTAAAAAACAGCCGTCTTTCACCTAGGTTGATTTTGTCAGCTAATCCATTTTCTACTGTTAGGCAAATGTGTGTGGAAGACGTATCAGAAGAGCCAAAATGACGTCTCAACAAGAGAGGATGTGTTCTTAAATAGTTATAGAAGTTAAACACTGCAGGATTACAACTTGATGAGTCATCTCCTTTATCTGAAAAGATATTGCATCATGAGGAAAATCTACCATTCTGTATGAAATAATCCATAAGCAGTTCTAAATTCATTAGAAGGCTATTAGGTCTTAATGTTCACTCTATTGTTTACTTCACTGCACCCCTCTTTTCACCTCCCTTTGCACCTTTAATATTTTAATATCTTGGGAGGGATGACACTAATCACTACTAAAAAGAGAAGCTTGAGTGGGAGAGCAGGTAAGGCCTTTACTTTAAAACAATCGTGATTTCTTTTCCTTGCAGTCAGGTCAGTTCTACTGCAGTCAAACAAGACCACGTTCCTGCTGCCATCACTAAAGGACAGTAAGATGTGACATCTTACTTTTTTTTTTTTTTATTTAAAGAGTATTTTTAAAATTATGGATTAGTATTTTTTTATTTTGTCTACCTCTAAACAAAAACACAATTTATAATAAAACTAGTAAATCCGTAATACATATTGGTATCAGTATTACATACAAATAAATAAGTTACATAGCAGTGCAGCACCTACACATTTTATTCTCATGTCAAAAACCACAACACAAAAAACCCTGAAAAGACACAAGCATCAGCAAAGGATGATTCACATAGCTTTCAAAGAGTCTGGGTTAGCTGAGATACACTCTTACTGTTTCCTCTATCAGAAGTTATGGCACAACTAACTACAGATAAAAGATACTCTTTCACGTACCTTTTTCTATTAAGTAAGAAAATAAAGCAAAACACCACAAACAACCCACTGAACTGATTAAAGAAGAACTAGTAACACTCAAAAATGATTTTACACAAAAGGATGTGATCAAGACTAAAACAACTGAATATTATATCCCTCATTTTCTCAAAATTATCCTGAGGAGTGACATGGTATTTCAGACAACACAAGAGTCTCCTTGTATCATAGTAAATATCAAAGTCTTTTCTATGGTAGTTTATCATTGTGATTAACCATTCTTCCCAAGGACCAAAAGCTACAAAACACCATGTCTTCCAGACTCTGCTATGTAACACTGTCATCAGAAATTTTTTCCTAGGTTATGATGGAGTCAAACTAACTACGGAGCTTAACTGGTCACTTCAGCTTTAAGGTGCTGCTGGAAAAACAGCTGCATCACTGCAGGGTCATTCTCATTATCCTGATAGTCATGTACTTAGCAGATAAACTAAGTAACCATTCACGGGATACAGGATAACAACAACACCACACCAGTTTACTATAAAAAACATATACATTGCTACAGCAAGCCATCCACAGTACTACTGAAGAGCTGTGAAGTACCTGGTATTCAGACTATGCTTTAAGAAACTACTACTTAAATGAACAAATAGTTAAAACCAACCTAACAGGTAAAATACTCATATTCTTACCTCCTTCATCTTCAGCAGAATGTTTAATCAAAGTGTCAAGAGCCTTGCTATAATCTTCCAAAATCCAGTAAGCCATACTTCGCAGAAAAGGGTCACAGTGCATGTTTCCTGAGCTCTCTTTTCCAGGAAACACACTTCCCAAAATTCTCTTCTGCAGTATAGATTTATAAGTACTAGATACTTCAAACTCTGACTCATAAAGTCTCGATATTACAAGAGCCAATTGAATGTCATTCAGTTTTTCAAGGCAGACCTAATTGAAAAGAAATATATTCATAAGACCAAATATTATAATTTCTCCTTTGGTTAAAATGATCATGTGACAGGAAGTGACATGAATCTGTCTGTTCACATTAAGTCAGTCTATCAATTCCATAGAAAATTAGCAGGAACTATACAGAATAGCTGTGGTCAACTATTACATGTAAAATCTGATTTGCAATTTCTTCAGTTTAAGTCTGACATGACAACAGGTGTTCGAAATCAATTGGCTTCAACAACTTATTGTCAGTGTGCACATACTACCACTTGAAGTTGGATATTTTGGTTACAAAGCTTTACAGAAGAAATCCTTCATTATCAGAGAGATTAACTTCCTTCCAACTTTTCAATTCAAATAGACCAAAGAAGTAATTTATCTTTTGTGAAGAGATCCTAGAAGCCAACCCACACCACTGCTGAAAACCCTTCATTTTCAGATCTGGAACTTCCTAATAAAAAACTGTTGTCTTCTTATATGACACATCAGACAATATGAAAGCAAGTTAATGGTAGGTAGGTCTCTTAATATGCGTATGGAGAAAATAAACATGGGACTTTTCAGTATCACTAATATGAGAGCTAAAACAGAATCAAAATTTAAAGATTAAAGGTTTGTATTTGTCATTAACCTGGAGGGAGGGCAGGGAGAGAAAGAGTACAAAACAACCAGAATCTTCCGGGGTCATCCTAATGCAAAATGCAAGTCACATACAATATATATGTAACTTTGGGACAATACAACAGTCTTAAACATAAAAAAAAAAAAAAAAAAAAAAAATAATGTTGTGGAAAAAAAAAAAAAAAAAAAAAAAAAAAAAAAAAAAAAAAAAAAAAAAAAAAAAAAAAAAAAAAAAATCAATCATTATTTTATTACCTCCACTGCATCTTTTAAGTGTCCTGCCAACAAGAAAAATGCTGCAGAATGTTCAAAACGCTGCTTGCCAAGCAAAGAAAAAGCATTCTTTAATGCTGCTTTACGCCATCTGTCCTCAGTAAAGTTGTTTCCAAAAAACTGTGTCATTTTAGTGTCTTTTTGAGACCTGCATATTGAACATCATTGATAAAAATATTATAGATTTTACTAGATGCATTACGGCTCTTCGTTTCCTCAGACACCCATAGAATTTTACACAGGTCTTTTCATTAGGAAATGCAGAGGATCTCACCACACTGGGAGCATAGAAGGTTTCATATTTAGAAATAACAAAAGCTTTAGGAAATATAAAAACTAACAGTATTTTCAGTTAACTTGATACAAATAGAGAAAACCTCATTTTTCCAAGGTGAGCTGTTAAGAGTGACAGTGCAAACTACTTTTTTAAAATTTGCAAAGTTAAACACTATATTATGAAATTACAGTTTGAAAGACAGACTTAATTCAGTCCTCTGAACTTAAGGTAAAATTTTTTAAAAACACTTTTCTAAAAGATAGCCAAGTCATTCCACACACTACACAGGTAGTCCTCAAAAGTATATCAAAATTAAACAGTGATTGAAATTACAGTAGATTTGAGACTAGAACTTGAAGCATCTACCTTCAAAAACAGCAACTAAATTACCTCAGTAAATACAAGAGGCTTAAAAACTACCCATTTAATGCAATGACTCATTTAGAAATCGAATCTCAGCTTTCAACAGTAATATTTGTGTTTCTTTTGCATTACCACCACATTCCACTTTTTTTCCCAAAATTATACCAGACTGTATGAAACTCCATGTAAGGGCCTGCATGTCTCTTACCTGTATAATCCCCAGACCACAGCTTTCTTTTTCATTGCGAGGTAAAAAATGGCTGCATCAAGTGGATCATTGTTTCTCTGAAAGGCTGCTTTAGCCACCTGTGAAGAGCATTCAACAGGGGGAAAAAAAAAAAAAAATCTTAAATGAGATGCCTCTGGCTTCTGGTATCCCATGCCCCATAGTGCTTGGAAGTTCTCTTTATAGGAGCCCTCCTCTCACTATGAGTCTGACATAAGAACGCGTGAAGATACCACAGCTTCAACCTCTCGTTTTTGTTCGATATCATTCAGCTAATGCTTTTCCAGTTCTAGGAGCATTTTGGCAGATTACATGGGAATGCCTAGACCTGAAATCAGTTCCTGAAATCATAACAAAATTAATTTATTAGTTGCTCTGGTAATCAAAAGGACAGATGGACCCTTGGAACAGGCTGGGTCCAGTCACAACAGGAGAAAAGTTGTACAGGAGATTACTTTTGAAAGTTGGAAAGGAAAAAGGGGTAAGTGGCAGCAAGAATAGACCCATGTACGGTAACCTTTAATGTAAGCCCAGAATACCTGGAATTTTTTAAATGCAAGGCAAGTAAGTTTCATAAAGTGATGATTAATTGCTGAAGATTGAAAAGTAAAAGTAGAGACATGCATTTTACCACTTTGTGCTTTGTAGTCAAAAGTATCTTGTGCATGTCATTTTCTAGCTCAACACACTTGGCTTTTCCAAGAGCTTAAAACAAGTGATAATGAGGTTAGGCTTATTGCCGCATCCGTGATGATTAAAATACATATTTAAAAAAAACCAAGAAAACAACAAACCCAAACCAGAAAAAACAAAAACACAAACCAAAAATCCCCAATCCCCCCCAAAAAAACCCTCAAACCCAAACAAAACCAAAACAATAGAAGGTTTTGTTATCATGGTAATGCACCGATTTGCAAGGCAGATGTACAGTATCTTAGTTGACCTCACTTCTGATAGATTTCTAAAGGTGAACCTTTTTCTGTAACTTGTTTACTAATTTTGCTATAAAAAATAACTATATGCTCAATATGTGTCTTGAGCATCCACAATGAGCACTGTACACATCCATCTTCAAAATGGAATATCTAAAATCCCCAAACGTACTTCACACTGGAATTTGAAACCTGAAGTACTAAAAAAAAAAAAATAGTTAAAAACAAAAGTTCATATTCGTTCATAATTTTGTTTCCAAATGGTGCATGTTTACCTTTTCTATGCATTTCCGCAGGCTATGGATATTTCGAACCCACCATCCTATACCCATAGCTCTGAGTTCTGACCATGTTGGATCTCCTTTCTGCACTGCAGGGAGCATGCTCAGTAGTTCTTCTTCCGCTACTGAATGAAATGCCCAGGCAAAATGACTAGTAGATAAGCCTACATAATCACACATTGGAGAGAAGAAAAGAAAAAAAAAAAAAAGGGGAAAAAAAAAAAAAAAAAAGAGATTCACTAATAAAATAATCCAGACTCTGAAGTCAAGCAGGTGGGAAAGGGAGAAGGGAAAAGGTTGAATTGTTTATTTTAGATTCCTAAGTGCATTGCTGATGAGGCAACAGAAATTGAAGACTATTTGTAAGCACTGCATACCAAATATTAAAGAAAGCTCATGAAAACATTTTTTACTCCTGCAAACTCTTTATGTAAGTTTGCAAAAGAACAGAATTACTGCGTGAAGATCAAAATACAATGGTTGGCATTGAGACTAGCCATGATACAAATTGCAACATACTGATTAAACTTTTAAAAGTTTTGAAATGTAGGTTCACTATTTTGACTTAGTTTAGAAAATGTGAAGTTTCAGATAATCACAGTAGAAAACAGGCTTGAGGATAGAGATACAAAAGAAAAGTGGAAGAAAAGAAAAAAAAAATCACATGAGGAAGATAGCAATTACTTATCAGTAGCATAGCTGGCTATGGATAATTGCAACTCTAGTGAGGGTCAGGAAATGCTTCTTTGCTCAGAGGCACGTTCAACTGCACCTCTGCAGATGCACTGGAGGCATTTCTTACTCTCGGCAATTTCTGAGCTCAGCAGCAAGATTCTCAACTAAAAGTATTCCACCAAAAAGCTAACTCAGCAGACTGTTGTAGCAGTCCTTGCAGATTCCATTCTCTGATGCAGCTGAGGGCTGACAAGCCATGAGACTGGAAATGTCATCAACTGTCATGATGACTAATGAAAGAGTAAAGAAACAATCACAGCTAGTCCTCTGTATTTGATTACGTCGAATCAAATGCATCTCATTCAGTTATCTGCAATATCAGGTTGGAACTACTTAAAACTACACCAAAGAAAACTATTTGAAATAATTCATTGGATAATAACTGTAAGCATACAAAAAACATTTAAAGAGGCTTTTTTCAAATATGTATTAAAAAACTAAGTAAATATGTACTCTATTTTCTACTGCATTAGTCCTGCAGAACGTTAAAGACAGTTCTTTTGGGGAAATGGGAAAAATATAGAATAAAAAAGCTGATAGGAAAAAAAAAAAAATCACTTAAGTTCCAAGACCTCTTCCTAAAATAAAACACATGTTTTCTGCCTGGCATACAATCATATAGAATGGGTTTTTTTAAAAAAAGAAAACAACAAAATGACTCATTGATTCTGCAGAGGTACATCAAGAGCACAGCATCATATGTACAGTTACATCACTAAGATTCACCTCGTCTATGAAAACACATCAGTTACCTTGGTGAAGCAGTTGAGCTCGATGTACAGGAGGAAGTGAAGTTGTCAGAAATGCATGAAGCCGAACAGCCAATAAGAATTTTAAACCACATTCATCAAGAGTCTCTCCACCTGGAATTAAGTATTTTTATAAGCACTTTAGAGAAACTACCAAAAGTATCTAACAGATACTATCTTAACAGAAGAAAGACTTTACAATTCTGTGACTACTAATGCTTTAAATTAATAAATATAATAGCTTAACTCATAACTATTCCCTTTAAGGAAAGGAAAGGAGCAAAATTTCAAATAGAAAAAATTCTGAAGTCTTTTGTTCTTAATGCAAAAAAAACAGAGAAAGTGTTATCATAGATATAGATATATAGATAGATATATATATATATAAAAAAAAAAAAAATCCATGAACTTATTTCTCAACTTCTCTACACAGTACAACAAACACTGGCCATTAAGAAAGTTTTCTCCTCAAAAGTGAAACAGAAATAATTACATGATGTGGACTGATAGATTAACATTGGCATTAACAGTTAACAATACAAAATTTGATTTTATGGAAGTCTGAAGTCTTTCAACTTTTGTTAAACAGTAAATACTGCGATGGCACAGTAAATAATACAGACTATACTATGAAACAAAACTATGACATGCTTTCGTAAGCCACAAAAATAGCCCAAAATACAAAAAACTCCCAAAAAAGGTTGTGAAGCACAGTAGTACATTTATCTTGTAAGAGACAGCTTACCTTGATTTCTGTCTCTGCTTTCGCCAATGTCAGTACTGGTAGTAGCAATTGTATCTGCCAAGGCCATCAATGACATTTGCTCCATCCTAGTCAGACCTGGCAAGCTTGAATGAAGCAAGTGACAAGAAAGAACTTGAGCATGCTCTGGTCCAAAGTAAGTTGGGCTATATTGAGAAAGATCAATGACTTCTGGTTTTGAACTGTCTTCCTCTGCATCAAATGTAACAAGTTCATGCGTACTTGTAACAGTATTTTGAAAGAGATCTTCATAACTGTCATTGGGCATATCTTTTCTATTTTGACTACTTTGATTATTAGACTTCTCTGAACAAGAATGAGATGAATCATCATCTGCAGCAAGCAGAGCATATAAAGGCAATGGTGGAACAGAGTCTATTTCGATATAGTCTGTAGTCTCAGTTTTGCTAAAAGTTTTGGGATCTCTTGCAGTACTTCCACTAGCACTGATGGTCAGAGATCTGAGCCTCTTATCGTGATTAGGTTCAGATTCATTAATAGCAACAACTTCTCCAGCAATGCACTTCACCAGATGTGACAGAATGGCTTTTGCTCTACGTACTTTACCAAGATCCATGAGTTCCAACAGTTGATATGGATGATACTGAGGTAAAGTGGGAGATAAGGTATGAGCTGCTTCAAAAAGACCAGAATCTCCCATTTCTGTAGAGAGATCACAGGCAGATCTTTTCCCACTAAGTTTCTGCGCAAGGCTGGTCATAGATCTGGTCAAGGTTCGCTTTGGTGGATGCAGACCCGAGGCAGCTGACTGGCTTTGTTTCATTACGCTGCCTATACATGGCGTACTTCCACTGTAGGAATCTATACTAACAAGCTCCTGCTTAGAAGGAGATTGCCACTGGGAATAAACATGCATTTCACAGTCCATTCCAACTACAAGAATGCCATCACGCACCCAAGACAAGGAGACTGGAAAAGGGGGCGACCCCTCTACAGACGAAATCAAGTCAACACAACGCAGCAGAACAAACCTAGAAAGGGTTGTAGCCTTTGTACTGCCACTATGGGAGATTGCTACAATCTCCTTGCCATTTTGTTCTTGCATTTTTCCAGACAGCTGACCAAACATAAAAAGTTTTGACCCAATTCCCACTGTTAGAATATGTGAACCATCCTCCCTAGACATCCAATCTAAGTGCACCAGGTGCTTAGTGCTGGGCATAATATTCCCATCATGAGACAGAGAAATGTCTTGTTGATTATATGCCACTAGATTACTATCAATACTAACACCAGAGTCTAACATAGTGCCTATCTCATCTAAATGAAGAGTTTGTTCCAGAATCCAAGAAGAACCCCCGGTAGATTCACATTCAAAAATACTAACGTGCATTACAAAATCTTGAGAAAGATTACTATTTTTAGATGTTATCTGCTTGTATGCTACTGCTAATCTGTTTGTGTGTGCACAGCTAACCTCAGTTGGCCTTCCTGGAACATTAATAGCACTACTACTAAGAAGTCCATCCTCAATCAGTAATGGCCATTCTTCCCATACATATGTAACATCACTGTGTGCACTATATTCTTGCATGGAAGAAGCTGATGATTCAGTGGTAACTCTGCATCTCCAGAATCGAACTTTTCCATCGGAGCACGAAGTAGCCAGCAGATATGGTGCATGACAAACAGGATATATGGAAGAAGAACTCAGATGTCCTAAAATTAAACAAAATACATTTTTACTGAAGAAAATATTAGAAAGCAAGTGAAAAAGTGAAGAATTTATTCAGTTATTTTATTATTCTGAAACAAAAAAATACTATCACTTCGTCACAAAGAGGCTTGTTTACAGGCCCTCACAAGGGAGATAACGTGATAAAAATACTGCAAAAAAATTTTACCACTTGTTTTCATTTCATGCTCTAGTGAGGAGTCAAATTATATTATTAAAAACTGAATAATAATATCTACCATCTCTCTTATCAAACAAATATTTCCCATTCAGAAATTTAAAAATATTTATAAAATATTTTTTGAAAGACTACTGACAGAAGGCTTAAAATTTAAGCACAGAACCTACAAAAATGTCATGAATGACTGCAAAACCAAACTAGTGCTTCTGGAATTCTTTTTACTGCAAGAATCTGGTATTCAATAAATATTATACCTTAAATAAAAGCTTTATTTTTAGTATTAGTTCCGGGATTGAGATATAACGTCAGAGGAGCAAGTTTTAGCAAATCTTTTGGATCCACCCACAGGCATTTTAATTTTAACAACAAATGCCAAACTTACTATTACTTTATTTCTATTTTAAGATGAAATTCATAAAGGCAAGGATTCTTTATTTTATTCTTTTAAAAAAAATTACAAACCTGCTGATGGCTTTACGCTTATTATCTCTACTCCTTCTGGCAAATTCAGCTCTTGACTATATACCATTTTGGAAGATAGATTAAGCCAGCTGGTGCTCTGAAGGTTTGCTCTACAGGCCTGATACTTTTGAGCAAAAGGTGATTGGATCTTCTCTGGATCTGGTGAAGAATACAATTCTTCCATCTGTGTTGCTGCTTCAGGTGTATTTGAATCTATTTTTTCATCTAAAAAAGTTTGCATTGTTAGTTTTCAAAAGCCAATTATTCCTCTAACATAAGAAGAGGTTTTACTCACCATAAAAGTTCCCAAAAGACAGATAAAATATGACTTAAAAATCTTACTTTCATTTTAATGAAATGTGTTCCCACATTCAGATTTAAAAAGAAATGCTGGCACACCTCAGATTAAATACTTCTGAAATTCTAGAACTGCTGAGAAGTTACAGCTTTAAACTCTTCAGACTCAATCAAATTGTAACCAGAAACAATAAAACTGCAGATGAAAGACGAAGGTATGTGGTTATCCTTGGAAATCAATGCTTCATGAAGCACAAAATACCTGCAGCTAGAGCAAATTAAATTAAGACCTCCACATTTTACCTTTCAAAATGGGGAAAGGTATTTTTCAGAAAAGTTTTGTTAACATTTGCTTAAAACGTAGGATCTTGAAGATTATGTGATACAAATGTTCCTTACTTTTTTTTTTGTTTTTGGGTTTTTTGGGTTTTTTTTACAAATCTCAGCATTTGAAGTATGAATTTGACAGATTTGGAACATGAAGACTTCCAACAGGTTGGTTGAAAACTCTTATCAGTAATGTCCTCACCTTATAAGTAGATCAGAAAATTTGGATCTTTTAGTCTTTTCACCAACTTATAAACTAATTACAATAATAGTTAAAATAACTGAAGAAATTTTGTCTTTGAAAACAATAGTAAGACAAATATCAATTTGGTTTAAGTGACAGAAATGTGCATTCTGTCACATTCCTCTGGTATGAGTAAAGATTTATGTTTTCTTAAAATCCTTAAATGTTAACAGAAAGCTACTGAAGTATATCTTGTTTTACTTAAAGAGTTGTACAGTTTTTGTGGTACTTTGGTAGTCTGAAAGAGAACCAGCAGATAGCAGAACGTCAAAATTTTTCATAATTGTATCTCTGACGTTTAGGTGCTTCAGACTACAGTCCAATTTAGAACTTACATGTAAACTCAGAAATTGCAGAACAAAAACTTCTGAGGAGCAAAACATCTGAACTAAGTTAGGCTGTATTAAAGCCAGGTATATATATATATATTTGCCCTTGGAGTGCACAAAAAATATCAAACTTTGGGCTCAGGTTGAACTCAAAAGCTTCAGCATTATGAAGATTAAGAAGTAATCAAGAAAGAATGGGTTGTGATTAAAGGCTGTAACAGAAGAATTGAAGATTATTTTCAAAAAGCTGAAATACAATTTAGAATATGCTGAATAGCAGATATGAGACAGTGACTTTAAAAGAAAAGAAAGAAAAAACAAAAACTAAAAGAGAACTTACCTACTGAGACAGGAATTGACTTCAAATGTAAATGCCACATATGTAGTAAGGAATGGTTTTGAGTATACTCTATTACTATTAAGTAGAATTTTTCAGAGAATCCATTCTCCTGGTTTCCTGATGGAATTCAGAACAGGAAGATCTTAGGGATTACTCACCTGAAAACAGAACTAAATTTTGCTGGCTAGTAAATCAACATATTAAGCTATCACAAACTAATACTGAAATGCAATAATCTACATCGAATTCTGTTTTCTCAGTATTTTATCACAAGCAATAACCACTACAATTATAGGTACACACAGGAAGAACTGTCAATATTTTATTTGCAAGAGGACAAAATATTTGCCCAAATTTGCTGTGTTTAAAGTTAAATCCCAGAATGTACTCAGTTCTACACCTTTGTCTTTTACATGTTTGTCTCTTACAGTTTCTTAGCTATGTTACTGGCAACCACAACAGTTAAGACAGAAAGCGAGACAGAGGTTTGACCTTGA
Source organism: Antrostomus carolinensis (assembly GCF_000700745.2). NCBI lineage: Eukaryota > Metazoa > Chordata > Aves > Caprimulgiformes > Caprimulgidae > Antrostomus > Antrostomus carolinensis. The sequence continues at coordinate 46,435 of NW_010339002.1, forward strand.
AGGTATAAAAAGTATACCAAGTTGCATCTAGAGAAGGAATGCTACGTCAACACTTGGGAAAGTCTGGTTTAATTGGTAGGCTCGTCAATTACAACCCAGATGTAAAAAAAAAAAAAAAAAAAAGACAACTTGAGTTGTAATATCAGTAGCAGCCCATTTCTGGAGGGTACACCCAGCCATTCTCTTTCCTTAGCACCAAAGTAAACCTATTAGGACCAAGAAGAAATAGTTAATTTAGCAGCTATCTGACCTCCATCTACAGAAAATGTGATCAAGAATAAACTGTATTTTCCTTGCAGGTTTGTCCCTGGGTTGCTTATGGTACCATAGAAAAACAGAAGTGAATTTATTCTTTTTTAAAAAGCACAAGCTAATTAGTTAGAAGCTTTATTAAAGAGGAAATAGTGTCAGTTTTGAAAACTAAAGAGTTTTAAAGTACTAGAAAATACTTTCAAATTAGAATGTATGCAAATGATACGCTTCTAATTTATAGTTTTTCAAAGGGTCCATTTAGCCCTACTTATTACATGGCAGCAATCCACACAGACCTTCAGAACACATTCATACGTATACTGTTGCCCTTTTCTAAGATCAAATAGCTTCCATATTTCTTTTAAAGTCCTTTCTATTTATCATACTCAAGATGCAAAGGCACAACAAATTTATGCTGTAGAGTAACACTTCTTTTTGTTCCATATTTTTTTCCTAATTTTCAACATCCCATTTACATTTTTTGACGTCTATTGAGAGCTGGGTTGACATTTTAATGTCATTTAATGCCATTACTCCAAACCTCTTTCTTGATTAAACACACCTAATTCAGAATTGATCTAAAAAAACCCCAGAAACTATCAAAAAACTGGTTGCACACTACTCTTAAAGGACGTGAAACATCCATGAGTTTTATTAGACTAGATTTTCTTCCTTGGTATATAAAGTTCTCAAATCAAGTAAGGTATTCAACATTAAAATGTAAAAAGCTATATAACAGGCTCTTTTTCCATTGTGGAATGAAAAATATAATACTTTGTCTTCAATGTTCTATGAAAAAGAATGCCTTACCAGAATCTGATAAATTTTTCATTTTTTCAGGTATTTCCTTCTCCTGGTTATTTAAAATGAAGTCTTCTTGAAAAACATGGAATAACTGCGTTTTCCTGCCATGCTAAGGAAGTAAAAACACACACAGGAAGTTAATATCACACAGTGTACTGTTTAAGATTTCTCTCTAACATGAGAGCTTTTAACTTGATAAGTTATACACATTAATGAAAGGCTTCTCAAGAAAAGACACCTTCATTACGCATTCTTTTAATTACCAGGTACTATGAAACCAAAGCAAGTATATGTCAGAATCAGTCTTTAAATACCTCATCTTTACCAGACGGAAAGCTACAGGAATAGCCTTCATCATTAACATTTTTTAAACCAACTAATTATGGTATAAAATGAGTACAGAAAAAGATCTTACAAGCTCTGTGATAGCATCCAGTTCAATGATACATCCTGGGCGAGCCGTAGATTGCTGACTTACGATGTTAAAAACCTCACCAACGTATTTCTGTTAAAAAGAATCAGGGGGGAGGTCTTGTAAAGTCAGGTTTGTGCATTTCTGTGGCACAGCCTGGTAGGTAGGTGCAACATCACTAAGCAAATGTTAACTAAAGCATTAAATATACACTGGTTGCAATCCAGCAAGAATACAGGTAACATTCCTAATCTTATCGAGAGTCATATTGTTTTCAATGGCTGAAAAGTTAATGGAATATCTGGAGACCCTCACATTCAGTAGTTAATTGTCCTTTCCCCAAGCTACACTGTCCTGTCAACTTTTCATTAGGACGGACAATGCCCATCACAGCTGGTTACTCTGTTATTACTCCTTGTAGTACAAGTGTTTCAGAAGTATTTCCCAACCAAACAATGACTTGCCTCAATATGCAGACTTTGAGATTAAATGGAATGTATGACTACAATATGAAATCCTCAGCAACCAGCTTAGTCAATTATCAGTAAGTCTGAAACTAGTGCTACTCAATTAAGTTTCAAGCTCCAAAAACTTGAGACAGCTTTTCACTTACAGAAATTTCTGGATTGGAGAGCTCACACAAAAGTTTCTTAGCATCTATTACAGCTTGATATAATCTCAAATGCTGTCCGTCACTAGCTACAAAGCAAGCACTTGGAGAATTACAATATGCACCTGAAAAATAAGAATGCACAAAATGCTCAAATATTCAAACATCAACTTGCTTCCTTTTTGTGGCAAGAAGCAATTTTGAAGTTATGAAAGAAACCAATGTAGCATAAGAAAAATTCTCTCTTGTTAATTTCTGTTTACAAGCAAGAACTACAAGTGCAACATTAAACTCAGCAACTAAATCAGAGTATATGAAATGAAATTAGAATCTCATTTGCAAACCAGAGGAAAAATCTACCTCTGTTTTTAAGTGTTCAACACACCCTGAAGTATGCACTAGCATCTAAGAACTTTACTGCATTAGCTCTGAAAATATCAAGTACATAAAAGAAAGCAGAAGAACACAACAATTCTTCACATAGGAATAAACAATTTCCAAATAACAGCAGCTTTGTGTAATAATGAAGGACCCATGCTTCATTTTTTTTCAAATGCATTAAAGTATATCTACATTATCTATTTAATAGCATTATTAGGTTATAATACTTTTAATCTAGAACACTTCACAAATCAGGAAACTGAACTCACCAAGGCAATAGCTGGGTATAAGTGTGGGTAGCCATGCAACATTAGAAAAAGCTGAAACATGGAGAGAATTGATCCGAGCAAGTTCAGAAACTCCACCAGAAAAGGACAGAGGCCCAACAGGGTCAACTCTCCAGAGAATAAGTTCACTGTAAACAGCATTGGGATCCTGGGATGCTACATCTGCATTGCCTCTACTTTGAAGTCTTACTGGTGACTCCTGAGACTTCAAAGAATCATTTGCCTGTTTTGCATTCTCAACATCTGGTGAAATTAGAGCATTGTGGTGTGAGGTTGTAAGCAGCAGTGGTAATAATGAGTGGCAAGCCAAGTCATTAAGATGAAAACGGTGACCACAATATCGGGATTTATGTGAAATACTGAGTACAGTTGAAAAAGCAGATTCCTCAGCAAAACTCACTAGCCACTGGTTCAATGACCCATCTGCATGTTTGGAAATCATCATAACATTGGGTGTGAAGATACTTAGTTTTAAACTGTTGGTTGATTTACTTTGTCCAGAAGAGATAAGCATAGATGAAGATCGTGTAAGGCCAGGGGGTTTTTGCTTGCCTTGTTGAATAGCTAAGTCAACATTTTTGGTACAAGCATACATCACTATACTTCTGCAAAGAGAGTTTGCATCACCCGTTGGAAATGCAACAGGAATTCTTGAGACAAATGACACCTGGAATTTTAAGAAGGGGAGAAAGAGTAAGTATTCAAGTTATTTTCTCATCATACTTCTCACTGAAAAAAAATGCATAATTCAGAAACAATAAAGTACCTGCACCTGGCGAAACATGCCAGGCTGGTATTCATCTATCCAGTCTACATGCCATACCAGCAGTGAACCATCCATAGGATGTATACTGAATAGCATGTCAGCATTTTTACTCCATTCAGAAAGTAGAGCTTCAATTTCATGATCAATAATAGCAGAAGATAAAGGAAGAAGGCTTGAATTTAGAGTAGTTTTCTCATCACCCAGTTCCTTCTTTTCTTGGTTTCCTTTTTGTTCATCTCCATTTTCATCAGCTTCTACAACACACAGAGATATGTATATTATATTCAAAAGCAGAAGTATAGCAAGCAGTGTTATTCAGGCACCGGAGCACTTTTCAGGCCTTTTATAAAGCACTCGGAAGGACACATTTAAAATAATGAAAATTTTAACCAGAAATTCTCTGGTGGACCTAAGTCAATGACTAACAAACTGAAATAGTTTACACTGCACCTTAATTTAAAATAATTTTATTTTCCCCCATTTTATACAAATTTTTGCATGCATAGGCAAAATAAAAGCAGACATCTCCAAATTCCATATATTTAAATTAATTTACTATATTATGTTATATATTAAAGCTATTTAAATTAGGTTTACATTAATATTTTTTTCCTTTTTAAAAAAGGAATGTTAATTCTAAGGTTGCACTTGCTTCGTTAAACATGTTAAAATAATACACTTTCATGTAAAGGCCTCCAGGTCATTCTAAGTAACAGTGTTCAGTATAAACAACTCAATTTCTAGAACAACCATAAAAAAATTTGGAATTTCTAGAAACAGATTTTTAGAAGTCATTTAGGTACCCTAATGACTACTTAGATAGTCATAAGGGAAGGGAATGTACAGAATAATACTGTAATCTGTCTGTATCCTTACCTGTTAATTTTTCTGCTTCTTACTTCACATGAAAGAACATTACAAATTACTTTATAAAATTAAAGTAATTTGTCTATTATAAGACTTTTACCTTCTTCTGATCTGCCATCCGTTTGATTAGATTCCTCAGCATTAGCCTCAGAAGAATGATGTTCAAAATTCTTTTTAAGTTGCTGCAAAAATACCTCCATAGATAAGGTAAAATGAAGTTCTTTATTGTTCAGCCAGTGTACAACAAAAGGTCCACTTTTTTCTTCATTTTCACCAAGACTCAGTGATGTGATAGAAGGGAGTAGAGGAATATCTACCAGAAAAAGATGTTGCCATTTTTGAAAACCAAGTAGTTTTGTCAAAAAATTATTTCAGAGTATTGTTTTTGAGCAGGAACCCTACCATGAAAAAAATACACTAGGCGCATTGCCACTTGTCATTCATTTCATCAACATCATCTACCTTCAGTATTAAATTACTTGACTGCTACCACAAAAGACATTCCACAGGGAGGCTCTTATTATGCTTATAGTAGGATGACAGTATGGCCCTGCGTTGTTACACCTTCATGATGTAACACTGTCCAACCAGGTTAACTTACCTTGTCTTTTGCTGCTATAGCTCAGTATGAACCAACTAATTTAAGCATGATTTGCCAACATTTAGTCCACAATGGAGGATGCAGTAAGTATCCACAGTAACGTATGATGCAGACAATGTATGACAGGGTTTGCACAAGCAAAAACTAGTACAGTGACTCTGTAACACCACCACATAAAGCCAGGATTTCTGATTCCTATAGACTCCATTATTATTTTACACTGCCCTATGATGCTACTTGGTGTCCTAGATGGATGTGAAAAATAAAGCAGCAATCACAAAGCAAACGATAGAAGAAAGTATCAGACTGCTTCAGAGTAACAACATCTAAATTAAGTGTGGCTAAAAAGCAGGCTAGGTCATTTACTGTTATCTCCTCATATGGGCCATAAAGCAACATGCTAAAAGCTCAACCCGCATTTAATTCACACCTAGAAGTCTCCATATGTGTTCTTATCTCCTTCCACTCCCTATTTAGGCAGTATTACTTAAATTCCATACCCTGGCAGACAAAATACTTTTTATTGCAATTCTGGCTTTTTTTCAAAGCCAGTGATGGCTCTTCTATCACACAAATAGAAGAAAGGACCACTAGGACTATCAATAATTTCATTATGAGGAGGGGAAAAAGAGGAGCACAGAGTATTTAAGAAATACAGTCTGTCTTCCTAAAAAGGCCAGTCTCAAAAAATGCTGTCATACGTTTGAGTATAGAGGTGGGAATAGAACTTGGAGAGAAGAATTCTGTTGATTTCTCTTTGGAAGACAAAACTATAGTAAACATGAATAAGAAGGTGAACTGGAAATATGACTTTTCAGATTAGATTATAAATCTACGTACTTTAAGTATATAACAAAAGATCACTAAAGAAATAACTTCCCCCAGTCCCCCCACCCCCTGTCATTCTTCTATGTCAAAACTACCAACTTCTAACCAATGCTCAGGTCTGGACAAAATCCTTAGTGAATTTCTATTTGCTTCATAAATCACATTCACTCTTTTCAGAAAGCTTTTAAAGTCTTTGAATGCAAAGAAGATCTGAAATGCAGAAGGCTCAATATTTGCAACTGGAGTTACATATTTACTGGAAATTGTGTATGATATTGGGAGTACACTGATAAATCAAAAGTTTCCAGGCTTCTTAACCTTCAAACTTTTTCTAGATTTGCCTAGACATAATTTTATCCTAATAACCACTGCTTATTCTTTCACTGAAATCCACCCAGGCTGAGTATCAGTTTAAATAATACTCTAGTATAAAACAAGGTCTCAAGGATTTTGCTGCTGCAAGAAAACAAGTTAGAAAAGTAAGTTTCAAAATGAACAACAGAACACAAATATAATAAAAACTAAAGAGGGTTTTTTTTTTTCTTTTATATAACAGCATTATTCTTCTTCAAAAAGTGAAGTGAATGAGAGAAATCTGCTTTGGCCTTAGTTTTTATCAAGTACTCTGAATGTTGTAATAAGGACAAATTTCAAGTGAAAGACCATAAACTGATTTGGTTTAAATTAAATGAAAGAAAATACAATTAGGTTTTCAGATAACATTTAATTTCTAAAGGGCAAACTAAAAGGACTACCTAGAGAATCTGGTTAGACTGAGGTACTTAAGGACTTGACTGAAAGGGAAAACAGGTATTTCTTCAAATTAAGATTTAAGATGTGAAAGTTACTTTGAATAGCTTCTGTTAAAGAACAATCTGTTATCCTCCAATCTACTGAGTTAAAGACCAAGTAATCCAAAAGATAGTATCAAGATAGATAATAATACAGATAACACAGAAGGAATACAAGATTAAAAAGGCCAAAGAAAAAGACACGTACAAAAATCTTTTATCATCCTTTTCCAAAATTATTTTTATTCATATTCTGTGAGTTTAGTGTTGTGCACATTCATATTACAAAGACTATTAAAAGTGGAATTAAAGTCTAATTAGTTATATGTATAAACAAACATGGAAAGTAGAGCATTAAGAATAGATATTAAAAAAAGATAGTGAAAGATTATGTGATAGCCAAATAAAAAGGTTAGCTAGCTCCTTGTGCAATTTGAAGATGCAGAAATGCAGAGAGCAGAGCTACAAATCTCCAAGAAGCTTTGGAGAAAATTTCCTTTATGAAATTGGGTAGTAACATATGTAATGACTGATCATATTTCCTGTAAAAATAGGACAGTATTAATACTACAGCACAAAACTGCAAAAAGTTCCCTTTTGGTAGGCTGGATAGGATTCCAGTCATATATGTTAAAAGAAACAGGCATCAATACCGAAAAAGGTGAAGACTAACTCCAATCTTACAGAAAAAAGCATTTAAAGCTTGCTTAGCCCAGCAACGGTAATGGTCATGGAAATCAATAGTTCTTTAAAATCATACCCAAGACTGTACAGGTACAAATATGAACCTAAAGGCATAAATGCCTTGAGGTCAAAATTGGCTTTTCAAACAAGGGTCAGTAGGAACAAAAAAGCAATTTAAAAATACTATTTATAAGACAGAGCTTAAACAGTTTAAGAAAAGGATTATATAATATGTTTGCTCATTAAGTCTAGACACAGGAAATCACAGCGTTAAACCCTTAATAAAAGGCCATTCAATATTACATTTCTATTCAGTTTTTCAATGAGCAGACATACACTTAATTTTCAGTATACACAAACAACTACAAAGACAGAAATATTAGCAACTATAGCGGGTTTTTCCTTAATGTCTGTCAACATATTGCTTGCGTGCCAGAGAATATTAAAGTTTATGGAACACAACATGAAGGCAAGCTTTGCTTGGTTCAGAGACAGAACAGAACTACAGGGATGTGTGGTTACTTCAGACACTTAGTATCAGGTAGTCATTTTAAGAAGCTTGGAAATTTTTGATTTCTCAGTGTGCTCCCAATATCATACATAATTTCCAGTAAATTGGTAACTCCAGTTAGAAATGCTGAGCGTTCTGCATCTCAAACCACTGTGAATCTCAGTTAAAAGATTACCAAAATGAAAGATACAGTTATTGTAGACGAAATTTACTGAAATAATAAATATTGAAATAATTTCATTACTATAGAAAGAAGTTCTGTGTATTAAATGAAATCAACATGCTAGTAATTTTGCATGAACATATAAATACTGTACAAATACATCTCAGCCAGTTAAGCTTATGCAGCTAACACAGACCTAACAAATTGCAGCTCACCCTGTAACAAGGATTTACCACACTTCTTACCTGTGGCTGGATTGATACTGGCAGCAATATGGAAGTGACAAAGTGCATTTGCATGAGGAGGAGTGTTCCTGTGAACTTCATGGGGATCTTGCTGATGTGGAGCATATCCAGTATGTGCTACAACAGCACCTGACCTCCTCCTTCCTCGTCGGAAGTGCCTCAGGTTTAACTGCATGGAGAATAAGGTATCATTTTTAATTCCTTTCAACAAAAAAATATACTAGTGAATTATTTTTTTTTCAGTTTAAAAGCTACTTTAAAGCATCAGTGGAGTTTCTCACAAAAATTACAATATACAGGTTGTGTCTGCAGTAGGGACACCAGTGCCTTTAGATCAATTTATGAGGGCCCATACAGGATCCTGACATAGTAAATGCTTCATATTTCAGTGTGCAATGTTCCTACAGTTTTTATAATTAAACAGAAAATACTATTGTGTTTCATAAACATATACCATGTTTATTCAAGATTCCAAACAAAAAAAGAAGCAAATCTTAATAATCTAATTTCAGAGACTGAAAAACTATATCAGTACTTTGGATCTGTTTGGATCAGAACTTCCACTCTCATCACAAGGGCCCAATGAGTTTTAAGGTCTTCTCTTTATGCAAACAGATGCTTCCAAGGGAAAAATAATATTCAATTTTTAAGACTGATTATACCAGTACTAAGTTTCACTCCACATACTGCACAGTTCAAGGCCATTGTGCTGTAGATATCTGTACAGGCAGGCACAAGAAGGTACATAATTGGTAAAAGGATGGTATTACACTCTTGGCATTCCTTTTCACTTGCTATCCTTTGCATCTTAACACAGCATGCTCATGTAAAACAGTTTTCTCTAAGTTTTTATGTAATTGTTATTTCTGATATCTAATGTTGTCTTTTATTTTCAACAGGAATACAGAACTGTCTCCAACTTCCTCTCCTCTCCTCTCTTTGAATACTTTTTTTGGCTGCATTGTGCCTTTCAGTCAGACATATTTTTAATCTGTGCCATATGTGCTAAGAAAACACCAATAGTGCTAAATACATCACTCCATTAAGATAAGAGCACAATATCTACATACTCTCTACACAGCTTTGTAGGAGATGACTAATGCTTCACTTTCCTTCTGCTTCCTACTGTTTAGAAAACACTAGCAGGTAGGGATCATTGGCCTTAGAGATACACCTTATGAGCAGTCTCCTCTACTTGAGGACTATAGCAGAAAGGCAGCAAAGGCTATCTTTCTTCCCTCTGTATTATCACTGTTTTTCCAGTTGCAGAAGCCAGGAAATACCCCACATCTTCAGAGGTAACAAGTGTGCCCCCATCATGCATTTTAAGGTAGCATCATCAGTAGGTTTCACACAACCTATATACAGTATGTGCTCCATATCATCCCTAGCCCTTTGAACTAGACACCACAAAGCACTTTGCTTTTGTCACCAGAGCAAAATAGGCAGCAGTGACGTAACGACAGTGTGTCTTCCAATGTGAAAGCTCAGTAGGACAGCTGTCAGCTTAGCCTTCCTAAGGAACAATGAAAGTAAATTCACTCTTTTATTACACTGTATGCACACCTATGGTATATGGTTCAGCTTATGATATGTTTGAGCTACTAATTACAACCCTGTCTAAAATTATAGCTGTGTACCTGTGTTTATCCTCAATGTTTAATTTCACTTCTTACCTCTAAAGCATTTTGCACTTTTTCCTTACTTGAAGTATCTCTCTTGAAGTTATTTGTGGAGTTCACTGCTTCACTCCAATTGTTGTATCCTCCACCATACAACAGACTGTCATTGGGTAACAAAGTCTCTGCCCAGAGCCGACAAACATTATCCTTACAGCAAGTCAGGAGTACATTGCAGACAGCACCACTAATGAAAAAAAATTTAAGGCGTGAAGAAACTGCTTGCTATCACTTAGCATCAAAATAAGGCAAAAGTACCAGTTTTCCATTATCAGTTTTCAGAATTGCACCAAGTAACTTAAAAATATTGGGGAAATAAAAATTCAACGATATATTTATAGGAAAATAAATGAGGTGTCAAAGGCTTTCATATCTATTCAAGTATCTGAACATAAATTACCTCAAACTTCATTACACAACAGTGTAACACCAAACCATGGATTTCAATTTGCAGAATTAGTCATAGTTAGAATAGCACAAGTTATGTTTTTCTTTTTGAAGTCCTTCGCATAGAAAGATAATCATTTTCTGGACACCTGTTCTCAATTCCCCAGATCTTATTGCTATATAGCACTTACAAAATTATATATGCAAAACAGAGAAACCAAGACAATACCAGGAATAGAACAGCCAACTCAAAATTACAAACTTTTAATAATTACTGTTTTTCCAAATGCAATTTGTGTTACATATATACATTTAAAAAATCTAATTAGCCTAAACTAGGCACTGAAAAAACCTATGTAGATCATCAGGTTTCCAGTTTATGTAAGTTTCCAACTTTGTTTTAGCAAAGACTTGAAAACTATATGGATCGTGACTGGACTGCCCAGCAGTAAACTCCCTTAGGCATTATGGAGTAATTGGATTTTCAAAGCTGATGCAAGGACTACAGTAGTGGCTTTACAAAGAGTCTTCCACTTAAAGGTTGGTATAAAAGACAGAATAAACTTGCTCCAAAACACAGAAGTATGTAGAATTCTAACAGCTACTATTTGGAATAATATGGCAAAAAGATGGTTGCAGGGCACAAAATTGCTAACTGCTTCAGTCTGAGACTGCAATTACTGGTGAAAACTAGGGACAGGTCATTTAGGAATCATCAGAATGCACACACACAAAATATCAATTACAAATGATCCTTTTAATTAAATTTTCACATACTGTTTCTGAGAGAAGTCTAGTTTTTCACTAGGTAGAGAAATAAATCAAAAGACACTGAAATATTTGAATGTTTGAGAAAGATGACAAAGTGACAGGATTTTTGCATTGTTCTGATGCCATTAGGACAGAAAGAGAGGAACAAGCTAGGATTAAATGCATGAATGGTCATTTAAGACAGTGCAATCAAAAAGGTGCAGAGAAATAATTTTGCAAGAGCTGATCTTGCATTTAACCCCATCACTAAGCCAGTCTTTAGGACTCCCTTTCTATCCTTCCAGTTCCTTCTCAAGTAAGAGGATGCTTACCATCCTCTAAGAAATTCACATGCTTCAGTGTGAAGGAATTATACGAACACACAGGAACAATATGCAAGGTGTGCAAACTCAGTTATTAACTGAAGTAAACTGTACAACTTGTGTGACTGTTGACTGTACAGCTCTGAAGACTGTACAGCTTGGGGTTTTTTGGGCAATTTACAAACCTCAGGTTATTACAGCTACTGACCGTGGCATGAATTTACTGGTCTTCCTCCATGAAAATGCATTTACTGATCGAGGATGAGCCAAATAAACAAATGAAAAATCAACTTCTTTTGGTTGTTTTTCTGGACTTGCGCCAGGTGGTGTTATGGTTGATCGCCAACTGTCTGTATTGTACCACACTTTCACAAGACAATCGTCCTGAAAAGAAAAAAGACAGTAAATAAGACTATCTTGCATAAGAATATGATGCACTTCAAGTACTTCTGGGTATGCCTCCTAAGTTTTTGTTTCTCTTTTAAGTAAAAAAACTTTTCTGATGCCAAAAAGTCAGTTCATAAAAAAAAGAATTTCAAAACTTGATCATAAAGAAAACATGGCAACAGAGTTTCCTTTTAATCCCTCTTGCGATTACTAATTTGGATTTAATTTTGCTCCTCCTGATTAGCTGCCAGTTTTTAACCACAAAAATGCAAACTGCACTGGCTTGAGCTGGTATTCAAGTGTTAACGCAACTTACTGTACTTTGACAGAAAACCCCCAAAACCTACACACAAAAATGTAAATGCCAGGAATACAAACAAAGGTCAAAGATGACATCTCAAAAATCAGTACTGCTCAGCCTGCTTTTCTTAGATATGCACATATGGAAAAAATTCATGTTCTCCATGTCCTTGATGTTATGCCTTTAAGGACCAGATAAATTAATCTGGACCTAGATTTGCAAGTTCTTGCTTATCTGTCAAATATGAATGGTACTGAAATATTTTCTTAACCTGGGTATGCTTAACATGACCCTATTGAGAGAAGGGGGACGTTGTTTTGCTGACCAGCATCTTCTCTCATAAAAAAGTAAACAAAGAAAGAAAACACAGAAACAAAGATGCATTTTAAAGATTCTACAGGCAGGGAATTAACTTAGTCATTTATGGCAAAAAAAACCCCACTATTAATTTTCCTACTTAGTCAGTAATTTTTCCTACTTATTCCTACTTATTGAATAATTATGCTTTGCATGAGTTTATAATGTAAAAAACCACAACAGGATACAAGACATTCCAGTTAAAAACTCTGCAAGGGTATTACCCCTATAAAAATTATTTACAGATTAATTTATTTTTCCCTAATTCAATCATATTATAACATTATAATCATTAAATCTTGATTTTAAAACAAATATTAACTGCTACCTATTAAAAAAGGTGAAATACATACAATATATACTGCCAATAGTGACAAAACACTTTTTAAAATAAAACCTGTACTCTGATTATTTTAAACATGACTCCTTTAAACCAGTCAATGGCTAAAGACATTGTTACTGGAACCTTTTCACCAATGTCAATGTGATTCTCCCATCAAATAAAGACACCAGTATTATTTGCAGAAAGCAACTACTTATTTCACATCCCTTAACAAGTTATATAAATCCCTGTATGGATTTGTCTCAATACATCCTCTATGTTATCTTGATTTTCTCCTGCTTTGACTTCTTAGGATATTATTCGCTTACAAAACTTGAACAAGTTTCATAATACAAATAAAATATTACTTAGTGTTTCAAGAAGTGAAAAGATACGACAGTGACATTTCGCTTTAACTTTTTTACTTATTTTGCCACAGGGTTTTATTGCTTTTGCTGATAAACCACTCAATGCTGAGCACACAGAACTAATCTGTAAGACTGGCCACAAACACTGACATTAACTATGTGTGAATATACTTGTGGGGAATGTAAATTCTCTTCTAAGTACACAAGCAGGTATACAAACACATTTACACAAAAAGATATTAAAGAGCTATTTTTGATTAATGGTGTCATGGTAATAGTGAAATACTGAATCTATTTCCTCACTAGAAGGATACCTAGTAGTGAGCTTGACCACAGATCTCCTGAAAATCTTATCTTTCTGATGTCTTATAGTTTGGTACTGATTAAAATGGGTATTTTAAAATAGTAAGCAGTGAATATTTTTGGGTTCTCTCCCTGCCTCCTCAAACCTTTCCCCCAATTCTTATTTACCAAAATGTAAATATGCATAACGGGACTACTGGAAATACTACGCAGAAAAACCTAAAATAAATTTTTCATTTAAAAGTTTTGGCTGGTTTGTTTTGTTTTGTTTTAATGTCTGGATTTTTCTGTTTCTTTTCTTTAATAGCTTATCTGAATTAGTACAAAACAAACTAGAAAAAAAATGCTCACCTTTCCAGCAGTAGCAAAGAACTCCCCATCTGGTGAGAATTTCATTAAACAAACTTGAGAAGCAGTTCTATGACATAAAGACAATTAAAAATACAAGTTTTAAGAACTTTTTGTCCAGAAGAACTAGGAGGCAAACTTGTGTGCAACACATGGTTGTGGTCACACAGGAAAAACAGAAAGGTGTTACAATATTCAATACTCCAGAATATCGTAAGAGAAAAACAGCTGCTCACAGATTAAACTCTATGCAAATATGCTCTACTTTCTCTTCAATCATCTAGATTTCAAATTTATTTCTGCTGTCCCATACTATTTTCCAGCTTACCTGAAAGACACCTCCATTTCTCATACTTCCTACAGTTGTAACTCAAGAAAACAAAAAGGTGTAAAAAGAATAATGTAGTTAAGAATTATGTGAAAGTAGTTTTTATATTAATGGTCACACTGGTAATAGGTGTCACAGCAAAATAACGTAAACCTAAGTACGTGGTTCATATTTGCTGTGTTTTACTTTCATTTGAAACACTAATAAATGAGCTTCTTTTACAGGCTTTGAAGCACTGAGCTATTGCCTAAGTGACAGGCTTATTGATGGCAACAAGCACAGACAAGAATTTAATTGAGCAGCACAATTGTACAGACTACATTTTCATCTTGAACTTATTACACTCATATAACAAGTTGTAAGGCCTAACTTTCACAAAGGATTAAGTTAGTCGTCAGGTCAACAAAAGCATGATGCATTTTGCAGTAACAACAGCAATTCAATTACAAAAGCTGTGCATCAAAGAAAGTCAATTTCCACCTAGGTTTAAGCAACATTCTCCTAGTAGAGCCAATATGAAGACATTTGGAAATGCCTCCTTCAGACATTACAAATTATTCTAGCAAAGGGTAGTACTGCAAAAATCACTATCTTGCAAACTGGTCCTTAAGAAAAACCTATTCTAAATCTAACTGACATACAAATGTCAGAAGAGACACAGGCATAAGAGATGAACTGACAAAGCAAGTTCTGTTGACCCCTTCCAGGACCTGCTAGTTCAAAGTACACAACACTCAGCTCTGTCCTCCACAAAAGCGTTTAAAAGATGGAAACAGGTAGAGAACTATGAAGACTTCTGTATGGTTTATAATACAGAAGCAAAACATTATTAAAGGGACAGAGGAAAAGCAGTATCTGTATGATCTTGACTACTGTTACTACAACCCCTGATTCTAAAACCATATCCATGTTATTCTATCTACAGGCTGACTCCTCCTCTTATTAGGCTGAGAGGAGGGTCCAAAGGTGTCTCAATAAATTGAGTAAGTCTTCAACTTTTTTTGTTTAGAAAGTCCATCATATTCAAAGAAAAATTTTTCAGTTGTCATTTGGATGATCTTGGGATTTCAAACACATCCTTGATAAAAGAGAGAGAGTACACAGAAAAAGGAACAGCTAAAGGATCAAAAAAGCATTTTTTCAGGTACATCCAGAGAACTACCCAACTAATGCCAAGGGCTTCATAAAGATTAATTTCAGCCTGCCACTTCAGTAGACTTTAAGGAAACTGCCATATGGTACACTGGACCCAAGTGATCATTGCACCTGATGTATTAGAAAAGTTTGCTTATGGCAGGAAGGACCATGATTTAAATTGTCTTACAAACTGAAGTAATAAACTAAAACTCTTCTGAATCAAAATGAATACAAGAGGAGGATTCAGAGATGCAGAAAGACAGAATGAATCCATCTTTGCAGGACTGTTTTAAACAACCAGAATAAACACAGAAGAAGTAAAGTGTGTGAAATGGGGGAGATGTGCAAGAAGGAAAGCAAGGTGCAGTACACTGGGCATAGAATGAAGTTTATTTTAATCAGTCCTGCAAGAACAATAATTTTCAAATATGCAGCTTTCACCTTACTTGTACGTGGAATAAAGTCTACTGGCTAGTTTCGATAGCAGTCTTCCCTCAATATTTTACTAGTGTTCAATATAATTGAAGAACTGCCTAAGAACATTAACTACTACTCAAAAAAATTACAACTGATCTTGCAGGAAGAAAGAAATATAACAAATTCAAGGGAAATATGATTCAAATTTATCACGTATCAAGAATATTTATCAAGTAACAGTACAGAATAAGATTTCACTGAACTACACTAAGTATTTTATCTGGAAGTTATGAATCAGCAAGGAAAAGGGAATTACTTGTCTTTAAATGAATTTCTTACTTGCATTGCCAGATACACCTCCATTCTCCAAGTCCAACATCTGTTCTTTCAGTATTGTCATTGTCAGAAGAGTTTTCCAAAGGAACACTGGACCAAAGCTGAAGACAACTGGAACCAGTCAAAAGGCGAGTGCCTAAAACAAATATTTATAACAACAGAACTATAAAACAAGTAGCAAAATATAGACTCAAATAAAAAGAGAGAAACAAATCACTTTTGCAAAGCTGAAACTGCATAACAAAATATGCCAGATATTATCTTAACACCTTTTCTACAGCAAAGTTACTATAATAAAAGGGTGCCTTTTACGCATTCCCCTACATGAATACAGATTGGGTCAATCCTGCAAGAAGGTACTCTCAAGTATTATAAGACATTTTGATTTGAGTATCTACAGTTCAAATAGTGAAAAATCAATCAAATTTTCAAAGTAGTTATTCTCTAGAAGAAACACCCTGAGCTACTGTGGATGTCCCTCTCTTACAAAAAATACTTGCCATCTAAGCCATGTTTTTAAATATCAGATACTGCTGAGATTAGGATAATCAAATAAGATTCTACGGATGCACCTAATATTTTGGCTCTCCTATAACAAGTTACAAAAGGTAGATTTCACTGCACTTTGGTGTTCTCTATCATGGTAGGACAAATCAAAAAGCTTTTCCTTGTCCCTAAAGAACAGTGAAATTTAAATTAAAATTAGTTGTAGTATCAAATACTTAGGTGTTTCTTTTATTCTGTTCTTACCTGTGGGATCCCACGTTAGATTGTGCGCTATGGCTTCCAGTAAGATTTGAGCGTTCTTCTGCCATTGATAATGTAACGTCTAAAATTTGAAGTATTCACAAACATTAGCATTAAAACGCTTCCTTCCCCTCCCTTTCTCTTTTGTAATAGAAGTAGTATATCTTCACTGCACCCTCCAACTTTTATGAAGGATATGTTTAAAAATACATTACTGCTTATCTAATAAAAAGGGAATAATTTTGATTTTTAAATAAAATAGTTTTCCATTAATCTGACCACACAAATAGAAGTTTCTAACTTCTTATTTTTAAAACATGGCTTAAAAAAAATCAGTACATAAAATCATCAGAATTAGATTTTTTTAAAGGGAAGCCTGAATATTTTTTTTTTTTAATTTCAAAAATGAAATACACTAAATGCACCTGGTGTTTGGCAGCAGTAGTACTGTTGAATTAAATTATTTCAATAAGGTCAAGATAACTTCTATAATACTTCCTCCCTTTCTTTTTTAATATGCAACAGAACAGTCAACTATCTTCAGATTTTGCATCATTACTTCATTCACTGGAATAGGCTGAGGATTAAATTCACAAAATATTTACCTTGTTTGTTTTCATAATACATTGCAAAGCTTTGATGCTTTGAATTATAAAAGAAACTGAACTTACTACTGGAAAGAATACTAAGAGCCAACAGGTTTTTTCTTTAATTTACAAGGCAGATATTTTCAAAGTAATCATCCCCCACTCCAAAACTATCAAACCAACAGATGTGAAAGCTAAAATATAAAAACTAAATCTTTCAGAAGCTTGGGAGAAAACAGTAGGAAGTACCTGCAGATAAGGATCTAAATGAAATATTTATGAAGCTGGGGGTTTTGTTTGTTTCCTTTTTTGACTCTGATCATTCTAGTAAATGGAAGACAGACACAATCTCACAACAACCTAAATATGCTGGAAATTATTGCATAGCAGCTAAATGCAAGAATTAAGTAACAGAGTATTTCTTCAATTATAAATATTTGAAAGCAAATAATGGGTGGAGAGTGCTTCCTCTGTTGCTTACGGTTCCTACACTAACTTTGAAGTTTCAAGGTAAATGTAGTGTTTACCAGTATAGAAAAACATTCAGGATGGATTAAACAGCTCCAATGATAAAACAAAAAAAAAAAAAAAAAAAGAGCAGTGTTTTTAAAAAGTTTGTATGAGCATAGGAAGTCACATTTTACCATCATTTTTTTCCACTGGTTTCCAGTGGTATACAACATTATATATATATATATATATATTCAATAGCAGCTATTTAATTAATAAATAAAATATCACTGGTTTACAGGCACACCAGGAACCATATGACTGATCTGGTTACTATAAAGAAGGGAATCCACTATACAGCTGTTTAAACCATTTATAATACAAATGAAGAGAACAATTCCCTGAAAAGGGAGACAGAAGCTCCTTGAACAATTGCTGTCAAAGCCTTCATATTGTCAAAGTGACTTTAATTAGACTCTAATGCTTCTAGTGATAAGAGTAATCTTCTCAATGTAAGAAGCACAGTTAAATAATGTGCCCTAAGTCATATTATTAGCCAGAAATTAAGATTCTGGCTGCTATTTCACTAAACCATTGTCGTAAATACTAAACAATGCTATCAAGAGAATAAATATTGTTCTTACATTATTATAACACTGAAGTATAAGCATTCAGTCAGATATCCTAAAAAAGCCATACACTTTTTGAAACTATTACAGATTTGACCATGAGCATGCAGTTTCACAAACCAAAGTTAAAGTAAGAATTGTAAAACACTCCAGGTCACAAAGGCTACACAAGATGGTTCAAAAAGGAATTTGTAATGCCTATTGTAATGGCCACACTCTTAGGAGAACAGGGACATGCATGTCTTTTTGGGTTTTGGAATATTTCAGTTACGAACTGTACCATTAGATAAATCAGTAATAGGAAACATTATAGTAAAACCTGTTTTAAAACTATTAAATAACATGTTTCTGTCCTCCTCCTACCATTTTGACTTCCCAAGGACCACCTCTTCTTTCAGTTTTATTCTAGCATTAAAAGAAGACATCAAAGATATCTTCAACTTTAAAGCAAACCCGAAAAATTAGACAGGCATTATAACTGAGTAAATTAATTAAAGCGTGATTAATTACTTACATTATGATGACTGGTGTTCTGCTTCAGGAGGCTAACTGGCTCAAAGATACAAATCACATTTCCGTAAGAAGCTGCAATCTAAAGTAATTTATATTTATATGTACATAAACACACATAGAAGAAACAAGCTATAGAAAAACAAATGAAATGCAAATTGTTGATTCTACTTTTAACCCTGCTTGTAGATAAATCTGAAGTTCAAATCCATATTCCCTTTCAATAACAGAAAAACGACATCTAGCAAAAATCATGAAGTAAATGCTGCCAATAGTAAGAATACAATTCTTTATATACACATTAGTCCTGATGTACACATTGTACTGAGAGTACAAGTGGACATGAGCAATTTTTTTTTTTTTTTTTTTAAATCAGATCTATTACCAATATTCTTCCCACTTCAAATTAGGTAAACACTCAAAGGAGTCTGCTGAGTTCACATTCTCAGAAGTGGAACCAACATTGTTTCAGTGTACTTTTGTGGACTTCTCTGGCATGAGAACATGCTACATTACTTAATTCAAAAGTTTTGAGTTATGCAAGCTAAACACCCAATGCAGAGAACCGCAAAACAGAAGAACTACTAAATGCTAACATAAAATACTTTTAAAAAGTTGCAGTATGGTCTTTAATTGGTATTTCAAAACCTTATTCCATCAGTTGTAGCAGCCACACCAAACTTACATTAAGACAAAATTAAGGGTATTCTATCTCAAGATACCTATACAAAAGCAAGCTTAAAAGACTCGCTGAGCCAAAAAAAGGCAAATGTATGTTAAAGACCTCAGGCAAAGAGCCTGAGAGAGACGTTGTAAGGCAATGTTGCCCAAAACTACTCTGAAATACAGATTTACAAAAATGAAGGAGTTTGCACAGGTCACGCATAATGGACATCCTGCATTCTGAAGGGATGCTTTATGTTAAAAGGAGCACATCTACAGTTCTGATACACTGCAAGAGTCAATTGCCTATTTCTGTGAAATTCTGGCTCAGAAAGTATTGTTTTCCGTTAAAAACATTAAAGAAAGTCATAGTCACTTTACAAAATACATTTTTATTTCAGTATTTGCCACAAGAACAAAAAAAGCACCGAACTATCATACTTAAACTGTTACTATTTACAGATCTGTTAATTACAGATGTAAATCATCTGTACAAATGCTAAAATCCATAGGTCTGTAGCTTCAAAAGAAACCCTCTGCATTAAAAAGAACACACAGCTGAATAAATTTCTACCACACTAACAACCTAAACATCAGTCTGACCCAAAAATGCCAAGAATAATTTTGTCATAGTTGCAAAATGCCTGAAGACATTTTTTTCTTACGTCTCGGACTACTATCTGCCCTCTCTAATTCTCTTTAACTATCTCACTCACTCTTTTATTCTCATAATTCTATTCTACACCCCAAGAAGTTTATATAAATTCATATTGATTAGATTTTTTTCCTCTTTTCCAAGTGTGGACAGTTCTTCCATTTTTTACTGTTAGTAGGTTTTCAAGACAAACTCATATGATCATGCCAAAACACTAAATAGTGTTCAGAACTGCTACCCCCTGAAAGTTTCCACAGGCTTCCGCAATGACACAGCCACCCAGACTAGTCCTCACAGACCAGCATGCCACCAAAAAGAATAATGTAAATTTGTGTGTTGAAGAATTTCCCAAACTACCACAATAACCACCCAGACGTCAACCAAATGCCTATTGTAGTCCCAAGTCCTGTTATTAGAAATAAGACGTGCAGAGAAGCCTTACTGAGTTGTAAGGTAGAGGTTAGTAATTTCTAATGACGGACAGTGGTAGTGAGCACACCCTCGGCAAGTTTGCAGATGACACAAAGCTCAGTCCTACAGCGGATTCACTAGAGGGATGGGATGCCACCCAGAGGGACCCACGTGGAGTGGGCCCATGTGAAATTACATTAAGTTCAACAAGGCCAGGTGCAAGGTCCTGCACCCTGGGCAATCACCAGTATCAATACAGACTAGGGAAATAAACATATTGAAAGTAGCCCTGCAGAGAAGGACTTGAGGGTACTGCTGGACAACAAAAATCAAACGTGAGCTGGCAATGCATGTTTGCAGCCCAGAAAGCCAATCATATCCTGGACTGCACGAAAAGAAGGGTGGCCAGCAGGTCGAGGGAGGTGATTCTCCTCCTCTAGTGAGACCCCACATGAAGTATTATATCCAGCTCTGGTGACCCCAGCACCAAGAAGACATGGACCTGTTAGAGTAGGTCCAGAGGAGGTCCACAAAAACGGTCAGAGAGATGGAACACTCCTCCTGTGAAGAAAGGCTGAGAGAGTCAGGGCTGTTCAGCCTGGAGAAGGCTCTGGTCAGACCTTATAGGAGCCTTTGAGTACTTAAAGGGGACTTACAATAAAGATGGAGAAAGACTTTTTACCAGGTTGTACAGCAATAGGACAAGGGGTAACAACTTTAAACTAAAAGAGAGTACATTTAGATTAGATATAAGAAAGAAGACATTTTTTACGATGAGGATGGCAGGACACTGGAACAGGTTGCCCAGAGTGGTTGTAGATGTCCCATCCCTGCAAACATTCAAGTTTGGGTTGGATGGGGCTTTGAGCAACACAATCTAGTGACAGATGTTCCTGCCCACGACACGGGGGTTGGGTTGGATCATCTTTAAAGGTTCCTTCCAACCCAAACCATTCTATGGTTCTATAATTCTTGCACTGCCATATAAGAATAAAGTATCAGTCCTTGGAGCAACAACTTTGTCCACCCTCACAACTTTGTCCAAAATAGGAATATAACTGGCAGCATCAGGTTCTCATAAAGTTTTAATATAATCTAAGAAGTTTCTTGATACCCATATGTTCTTCTCCACTAGGACTCTTTACTGCATAGAATCCCTCAACATTTTTCTCATTCATCAAAAGATCTGTAACTTGTACTAAGTTATATTATTACTCACTACCAAACAGCAGGAAATAAAACAACCACAGTTCCTTTGAAAAGAACCCACAGACTGACTACTAAAAAACAAACAAAACCCCCACCCTAGTATAGTTCATGAAATTATAAGCCCTGGATTCAAAACTAACCTTTCATAGTCGAAATAATGAATAGTTCTACTTATGATAAAGGTCTGATTTTAAAATATCTTATTTAACCAACTTACTGGTTTTACTTACCAATTTTCTACAGATAACTTATTAGCATGTGAACTAAATGAAATTTTTAATTACCACCTACATTTTTCTTTGACATAAGCAAAATAGTGTGTTCCATAAAGAAAATGCTTCATATATATTGTAACATTGCAGTCACCAACCATGACACAAACAACTTTGATTAAGGATCTAAAGCTGGGACCAGGGTACTTCTTGTACCTTGTTAGATATTTGCACAAGCCAAACCATGAAAACAAGTAAAGTTTTGTCAGGTCATTAATAAAAATTTTGGCCTTAATTCCTATGTTCACAAAAGGAAGTGGAAAGAGGCTCGTAGCTTGCATTGTGTGGGAAAAGATCAAGTACTGTACCCATTTACAAATAAACTGTTAATTACCAAGTTGTCTACAACCAGAGACAAGAGACTAGATTCAGTGGCCTAAGATTAAGTTGTCCTGTTTGTGAAACCAGTCGTTGCAATTCCATGGGAGACTTTTTAAAAAAAGTTTATATACAGACATATCATACACATACAAACACACGTAAATATAAACATATACACACATGCTTCTTGGGAGGATTAAAAACTCCCATCCATTTTTTTCTCTCATCTCATTCTTGGAGACAGAGAATTAAGTTTATCTCCAAAACTAGACTAGGAAGAGAAACGATGGTGTCATATTCCCCCCACCCTTCAAAGTCAAGGGAGAGGTGGGTCATACATGAACTTCTACACTGTTGCTACTTCAAATAGCTTCACAAGGCACTAGCTTCTCAAACTAAAATTAGATTTAGAGGGCAAGAATGGGAAAAAATCTCAACTCATTACTTTCATAACTAGAAAATAACTCTTTTACAAACCGATTCTGTCATCCAAAGTGAGAATGATGGCAATCCTTCAAAGAGAGTAAAGGTCAGCTCTTATGGAGAAAGTATTTGACAGCAGCTCTCCATAAAGTAAAAAAAAAATAAAAAATCAAAAAGGTACATAGTTCATAAACTACAAATTATAACTGGATGCTTTCTAGAAAGGTTCGAAATTTCAACCTAAATAAGCTGCATTAGTTGCATTCTGCTTTTTCCTACAGATTTTAAACAACAAACAATACTCTGGAGGTAAACTGAAGAGAAATCTGTGTGTCAATACTGATGAAGAAGCTCCAAGAAGAAATTCCAACCTTGGAACAGTGAACTGGAAATGTATTGATCGGTCTGGTCAATAAGTATATTCCTAGCCAGTCACTGCTTAGTGTTTCAGCAAGCTGCAAATACATCTAGTCTAATTGCTAATAGCAAATATCAACTTGCAGAATCAAAATGACCACATAGGTCTACTTAAGAAGCAAAAAAATCCTAAATCTTAAAAAGCTTGATAGTTTGATATATTCATATGTGTTCATTTACGATTCAAGGACAGTTTGTCATTTAAATGCATAAAGAACTGCTATTGTGCAGATGACCTTGCAAATTTGCAGGAAAACTTTGTAAGATTAACTGTGGTATGTGATCTGCATGTGTATTTCACTGTCTGTTAATATACAGCCAGTGAAGTAAAAAAAACTTTCTAGTTAGCAGCAGCCAGTGGAGAAACACATGCAGTCCTTATGGCTACAAGGTACCAGAGAGACACAGAGGAGAACAATTCCTCATTTTCATCACTAACATTGCAAGAGTTCATACACCCAAACATTAAAAAGCAAGAACAGAGAGTGACTAGGGATCATCATCATCATAGACTTCACATGTAAACATGAACTAGTTTTGAAGCAGAGGTCTTGTCTCAAGATAGCCATCAGAATCTAGCCAAAGGTCTCATCAACTCAAAGTCTATAGTGATAAGCAGAAGACTCATGTTATCACCTCACTAGGACAGGCTTAAAGAAAGCAACAAAGTAAAAAAAAACCCCTTCCTATATGGGCCAATATGTACTCAGACACAGTTCCTACTGAACTGGTGAATAGTTTAATTACATTGACATCCCAATGGATAGAGTCACCTGGTCGTTCCTTTTTACTGTGACAGAACAACTAAGAAAGATCTCTGTAAAAAGGACTTGAAATCTAGAAGTGTCTGATCCAGTTTACCTTCATAAGAAAAAGAGAAGCTCAGAATTAAAGAAAGCAAAACCCTGTCTGAGAGCAATTTTAAGCCTTCATTAATTGCTTGAAAGGGATGTCATTTTTCAGGATGATCTGACAGTGGTTTTTGTGTAAGCACTCATCTGCTACCAGCCACTAACATGTCAAAGCATGCTGATTACATGCCCCATTGTGTGAAGCCATACTGAATAAATTACCTTTGCTTCCACTTTACTCATCTTTTACTCAGATTCTTGTTATTTCCTCTACGCAGCCCTGTGTGTATCTGTACCTTCCTGTGCAGCCCTACACACCTTCTACAATCTCAAATCTATGGTTACTATTTCACATTCACTGTGCTGCCTACCACAAATAAATACATGAAGCAAGCAGCCATTTTACTGTTAACTCTTGTGTATTTGCCTTAACATGCAAGTAAGCACACTCTTGAGAAGGTACTTAACATGATATTGCTAGAACACCATTAGAAACACTGCTTTACGTACCCTCCCCTGTTGCATTGAACAGTCCACACATCCTACTTGAATGTTTCCATGTTTTGCTCCAGGGATTATCTGTAATCTTTCAAAGTCAGTGCCCAATACGACAATATCACATCCTGATGCATATGCCTAAAAGAGAAAAAAGAAACAGGAATTAAGTAAAGCTTTAGCTACTTAACAGCATATCAGTGAAGTTTGAAACACATATCCTACCCATGTAGAATGCTATAAACAGAAGTACAGAGGTATTTGCAGAGATCAAATAGATGTCAACAATTCCAATAAAGCAACAGAACAGGCAAATTACTCTTCCTCCATGCTTATAAGTGTATCACAACACTTCCATAACAAGCAAACAGTGGTTCAAGATAGGAAAGGTGAAAACGGTGGAGTTCTGAAAACATCTAAGAGAAAAGAAAAAGCATGAAGAACAAAGTTCATGCAAAGTAAAAAAAGTAATATATTTCCTAGACTGCAGACAGAGGCATTTAAAAATAAAACTTAAAAAGGATAAATAGAACTGAGGAGCTAGAATGGTACAAAGCACTTAGTAAGGAACTTTATATAAGGAAAAATTCAGAAGGGTAACAGAATGAAGCTTAGTCATAGAAAAGCAAAACTGTACTTTCAGACTTGTTGAGTCTCCTGTTACTTGCATTCCATGGATCAATTTTATTTTGTCTTAAATTTATATCGTCACTAAGTAATTTGACATATCCAACTCATTCATAGAGCCAGCTGATTGAGTACTGCAACGTCTGAGTCAAAATGTCTTCCTACCCTTACGCAAGTTTTGTTAGAAACTGACACCGATTAAAATGGATATAAAGATTAAACATGGGAGAAACTTGTTGAAACAACAGTAAGTAGAGTCATCCAATAAGCATAAGAATATAGCATTCAAGGATTAAAGCCTAGCACAAAGAATGTGCATCCATGGAAAAGTTAGAGCCAGAAAGCCAGCAATACAATTAAGAATGCAAACAATAGTATTTTCTTAGAGAGCAAGAGAATGATAAAAGGGCCAAAAATGCCATTATAGTTGGCCAAAAGATTTAAGAGTAGAAGAGTTTCACAAAAACCACGTGATGGAAGATTATTTCTGTATACTGACATAAATGATTGTGCCTTACAGCCAACCCTACTGATTTCTAGTATATCAACTACAAACGCTTTTGATTTGGAAAAAAAAAAGAACAAACAGAAAAACTGAATACTAGATTTACAAATTTGAAATCTGATTATCATATTTTCAGGTGTTTCACATGAAAGGGTGCTTTTACCAAACATGACCTAGACTATCATACCAATACATACATTAACATAAATAAATAAAAATTCAAAAATGGATATTTCAGTCCAAAGAAAATTTTCTCCACAAAGGGTTCAGTGATATTTTACAAAACAATCTTATCCAGAAGACTGATCACCATTCTCAGTCAATATTCAGTTACTACTTTCCAACCAGTAGACCACCAGCCACTCTTAAAATAACCTGATAATTGAAAATGCTGTCTATAATGTTTCTGCAGATTAAATATAACCATATATTCATTTATGAATTGGTCAGGTTTTTCAGACCCTTCCTATCCTCTCCCCTCTTCAGCTTCAACAAGAGGTTCAAGCGGTGTAATTCGTTCTCTCAAAAGAGCAGCATTTATTACAAACTGACATATTAAACCACAGGCACCAAAGCAGTCTAATTTAAAATTCATTCCAAGAGAGGAGATTAAGTGCTATTTTTTGTTCAAATGTTAAAATTATTATTTTGATATTGCAATGACATTAACATTGGACCTGTTCCTCACAGAACATTATTTTCTTCCGTTAAAAACCATCTCACCTGGTGACTCACAAAGACCACAGTCCACAAGGCAAAGGTTATTCGGAAGTACCATATGCATAATTTTTCCCAAAGCTGTTTTGTTGAATGTAGTGTCCTGTATCGAGGCAATTTTAAGGGCGGCGTGGAGGGGTGAGTGCTTCACTTCAAAGACACAACCTGGCTTTAGTAAAAATGTCTTTAAAAGACTAAAGTGCCAAAGACTGTATGAAGCCCACCTGCTCTTCTGTATGTCCCTCTAGGCCTCTATAGGCTTACTAGATTTCTCCCATCTGGTTCTCTCCATTTCTAGCTTCACAGGCAAGCCTGGGATCACGTAGCATCACAACACTACAATATTTCCACCATCGTGAGCAACAACTACCATATATAGTAACACATACCATTAGCAGTAATCCTGAAGTTCAGAAATTAGCCAGTTAACAGGATCAAGAACTTGACCAGTTTTGATATATTATAAAAGTCCTGAGTACACTTGGCATTTTGCATTGAAAGAACACTAAAGTAACTATCAAACGCTACACACCAGAGTCTTTAGGAACTGGTAAATTCATCAATGTATCAGGAACAAGGATTTAAAATACTATCAGAATTCAGGCTACCTCCTGCTAACCTGGGCTGTGCCGGACAGCAGTTGCTCAAAGAGGTACGTGAACATCCTAGACTTGTTGTTTCCTGAAAATGTCCCCTTTATGAATACAAATTCTTGTCCAAGAACTACAGCTCCTCCACCCTCTTGCTATGTTTAAACACAGCTATTATTTTATGTTCAATACTCATTTCTTGCCCAACTTAATACTCTATGTGGTTAAGAAAAAAGTTTGACAAATCAAGGGAGAACTTCCTTCAGAAAGTTGAGGAGCATCTTCTCATGCTAGTTCTTCTCAGTTTTAACAATTCATTATAAGTGCACTCGTAAGAGTACAGGCCAGGGTTGGGGTGAGAGTGCCCTTTTAAAATCTTGGTCTTGGAAGAAAAATATAGTAATTCCATCCTTATGTTCTGGTAATTCTCCATATTTCCTGAAAAAAAATGACATTCAGGAAGAAAAAGAATCACTTCTGACATCAGCCTATTCAGATGGATTATATTATACTTGGTCATATTGACTTCCCAGTTCCCAATAAGCTGCAGAACCACTGTAGAGCTGATCTATTTCTAAAGAGATAGAAAGGGAGAAAAAAAAGAAAAAAAAAAAAGCATTTTCAAAGGGCTTCCAAATATAAATACAGTCAAGCAGAAGGATGATGACTTGGAGGTTATTTTTGACATTTAGTCAATGTTCACCAGCAGAAGAACCACAATTTCAAAGATGAAGAGGGGAAGGAAGACATGTATTTCAAAGAAAAAAGGGGTCTGAACAGAAGGTAGCTATACTGTCTGGCAAATGAAACTGAAACTCGTCTCAGACTGTCTCTGTACAGGGAAGTCACATGCTGATACACGCTCACTGGAACCCAGACTCCAGTCCTGAATGAGGTTTCTAAGCAGTAGTATCCTATGAAGACATTTCTCTAAAACAATAGCACGAAACTAACCACTGGACTACTTTTACACTCATATTTTTTTTTCAGCTCAGAAAACTGTATGAGGTATTTTAGTAAAGTATTATGGAAGTCAGCACTCAGGAGTAAGGAATACTTTCTATACTCTAACAGTCTCAGATTAAACAAAAATTCTGCTACCAGTCAACTTTAACTACTTTTTACTGCAAGACTTGTCCACAACAGTTTGCATGTCACTCATTTTCATTTTAACAGAAGCCACTAATATTGCATTTTTATAAGCTATGGAAACTAAGGCAAAAGGAAATACAAGTGTTCTACTATGTGTAGGGCAAAAAGCAATTTCAGAGTATAAGCATTTCTTGCCTCTGTAGCCTTGTCTACATTATTTGGCTCTTGGAGGGGAAGCACAAAATGCTGCTATACAGTACAACCAGGAAAGAATTCCTGAATATATTAAAAAAAAAAAAAAAAAGAAAAAAAAAAAAAAAAAGTCTTCTAAAGCAAGCAGAGCCTCTAAGTCTTATTTTGGCAAGCCACAAAAGCCTTTCATCTTAAAAATGTCCTAGAATGTTTACAAGAAAGTTGTATTTGCACAATGGGACAAGCTGATAATGTTCTTGGAATGTTTATTAAACAATGCATTGTTCTTCTGTTACACAAATAAACAAGACAGAACTAGTTCAAGCTGCATGAACATGGATTTCACTAGCTACTGACACAGCAAAACAAGTTGGAAATTAGGAAGTGAAAGATGTTTCAAGCCTGTGAAAATAAATGTAATTTTGTACACAGTACTGGGTTTTCACAGAATTTCTACCCATTCTTTTAATCAGATGTCAGCTCTTATTTCTAAAATTGTACTTCTTTGGAGAAGATTAACATATATTTTAACAACACCTGTGCTTTAAAAGCATGTTAGATTTAACAGAAAATAGTTTAAACAATTGTATGAACTATGTGTTCTAATTTCTTTCTAAAGCGAAAGCCTGAAATACACAACTCTTACAAATACTAGTAAACCAGACTCTACTCTCAGCAGCAGAAGAAAAACAAATGAGCAGCGGTCTTGACCCCTTACATAGCACAATACCTCTAAAGCAATTATTTCCCTTATACTCAACCTTCTTTATCTATTTCTTCTATGTACTGACACACAAAGTTTTTGCAAAAGTTTCTGCTGCATAAAGACCGACACATTTATCTTGCACAGCGTGCACAAAATTTACTCACCTGCATCTCTTACATGAAGGTCACAAGTACACCTACCATAAACTGTCAGCTACTAGCCGCAGGTGAATGCAGTAGTATGCACACATACACGTTATCTTTTGCTTCTTACGTTTTGCAGCCAATTTAGTTACAGTACTGGAGGTAATTCTCAAGTCAGATCAAGGCCACTTTTACCACTGATGGGTCTCAAGGATTCTTATGTCCCTTGCAAATGAAATTATGCAAGTCTCAAATGCCAGGGCTTACAATCAAATTGACTGATTAAAAGTATTTTATCCAAAATCTGTAATAGCTGAATAACATGTCTATCACATGTTTGAAACTGGAAGTTTACAACAGGTATTTTTATGACCTTTACAACAACCATTATACCTTAGGGAAGATTAATTTCCCACTTTTTTAAATA
The DNA here is from genome assembly GCF_000700745.2 of Antrostomus carolinensis. Lineage (NCBI taxonomy): Eukaryota > Metazoa > Chordata > Aves > Caprimulgiformes > Caprimulgidae > Antrostomus > Antrostomus carolinensis. Next base: position 76,019 of record NW_010339002.1, read on the forward strand.
AAGGTATTCCAAGGAAAAGCATTGTAGACTAGGAACAAAAACTTACCAAAAAAACAGGAAAACTCATCTTTATTAATAACATCATCTACCTGTTTCTTCTGCTGGATTGAGCACAAATGTAATACATTCTCTGTCTGCAAGTGCTAAATACTGCTTCTATGCAACACAAATAGGCACAGGTGGGAGGAGTATTTCCTTGTATCTCACTTCTCTTATTTTTCCCCCTCTTCTAAGAATAATTTGCAACAAAATCATTCTTAGGAAAAATATAGATAAAAATTACAGGCAAATAAATCAGTTGAGAAGGTGATACTGCAAGAACATCTGTATTCTTCTCCTTTGCACAGAATTATCAAAATCAAGAAGCACAGTCACCATGAACCCCATGGTACCTCAGTGAATTACTCTACTGAAAAAAAGAACCCCTTACTCATGCAGATATAAATTTGCACTAGTCTTTTTGGCATAATCTGTCCCCACTCTCATTACTGTATCAAAATTTACTAGTCTGAGTATTACATTTAGTTATCTTATACTTTTAAAAAATATATTTCTTTCATTAAAAAGATTAAATTTAAGAAATACTCTTTCATCATACTTGAGAAAAAAACAAAACAAAGCACAACTTTCTAATCTATCAAAAGTATTTCAACTAATATACTCCTTTAAGTGCCAAATTGATTGGCCATGCACTTAAAATCAAGACTTACTGAAACTGCAGTTTTCATTGAATATAAAGAGGTTTTATCATTTTTTATTATTATTAATTCAGTTTAAAAAACCTGATTAATTTCTTAAGTTCAGAATAGGTTAACTGGAACATGAGAAAAAGAAAAAAAGAAACATAAAAAAAGTTTTGTTTCCTTTTCTAAATCACAATTAAGAAGCAAGTGTAAACAATATAACTTCTTGAGTGACTCTTATGACCAATCAGTTAATTTTCTTGACTATAGATATGCATGGAGTTCTCAATACAAAGAAAATGTTAAGCAGTAACAATTTTATTGAACCACAGAATCTGCTTCTGCTTATCAAAATATTGTACAAAGCTGGAAGAATTTTTATCACAACCCAGTATTTTTGGAAAATTCAATGTAGACTTGATCAAACTATCCAGAAGACACATTTTCCAAGTGCTTTTCAACTAAACATTTGGAGTTCATGTTTTATCAATCATTCAAAGCAAGTCTCAAGTCCAGGATGAGTTTAACCACACAGAGAGGAAATCAGTCTGGAAAAGATTCTGGTTGCATTGAAATAAACCATGCAATTTATCTTTCTTTCCCAAATATTTATCCCTTTGTGATTTCCATTACCAGTCTTGGGACTTGTGCTTGTAAAGTTGCTATTGCTCATAGTGATTTTTTTTTTTTATTTTCCCCTCTTCTGATACTTGGGGGGAGGGGGGAAGAAAAAATATAACAGACATAGAATTGAATAAGCAAAGGGCACAAAACCAACCAATCACAAAAGTGGTATCAGTGCTGGTTACCCAGTAACTTAAATACAGCTTCAATAATAACTAGTACAGCAGTATCCTGTGTGATGACTGCATGAACCTATAAACAAATGGTTTTTTACTCAAATATTTCAGATCTGGAAACAACAAAAGAAAGCAAAGAATGTATTCCACTGTGGACAAGTACACAGAAAAGAAAATAATTCAATTTCAGGAGATGTAAATAGAGAATAAACAGTAAACTTCTGACTTCTGAGGGCTGAGTTCTCACTGATTTAGTGTACTGTATGTTATTACCACTCACTCTCAGCAGATAAAAGACAGGCATGCTTCTTATGATATCTTGATGATTATAATTCCTTTTCTATATATAAATAAAAGAAACGCCAAAAACTCTTTATCAGTGTTTTCTCAAAGGAAGCTCATGCTCCACTTGACACTTCATATCCTAAAAAAAGAAAGCCAGAAGAACAAACCTACACACTATTATAACAAGTATCTCAAATATCATCTTAAAACACAACTGCATATATTTTAAAAGGTGTATGTAATTTAGTGGTTACTGACACTTCTTGCTAGTTTCGCTTCCAATTTTTCAGCATTTAGAAGAATCTATTATCTTTACCTTAAAACTGGAATATTGTAAACTGTTTCACTTTAAATATTCAGCATAGCATATTAGACAATATTCTGGACCATACTGTATCAAAAAAATCAAGGTATTAAAGAACAAGTTCTGTGGTCAGACAAAGGTAACTCATCCCACACGTACAGTACATAACCCTGAAATATCAGGTCCCAGGAGTTCTCAGCCACAAAAACTGGAAGCACAGCAGTTTGCCAAGACATGTTTTCTTCCATTTCTAAGATACCATTCAACAGTATTTATACTTATTAATGCTTATATCATTACTTCAGATATGGGAAAACAACTGACCATTTTTCTTGTTGGATTTTCTAAAGGTTAAGTACATCATTTCTTTCCAAAAAGACAGAAATTAGCTTCAGTACTTATCCCTTCTTAATCCTCCTGAGCAATCTTATGAATTTAACACAGCATCGCAAAATACGCTAACAGCAAGAAAAAAAAAAAATAACAAAACCCAAAAAACCAAAACCCTGAAGCAGTCAAGAATATTTCTGCTAGCAGTTTTAAATCTGAGGAAAAGAAACCTATTAATAGTCTTCCAGAGAAAAGGACAAAACATAGCAAGATGAATGTGTCTATAAGAAACAGTGTTACTACATTTATATCAAAGTAGCACTAGTAAAAAAGAGGTCACAAAACAGTTACTCAAAACTGCACTTCCCAATCACTCTCTTCTCCCAAGAGATTCTTACTCTTCTTATCAACTCGGGAGCTCTAACACTTGAAGCCAGGCCATAACGGGCTGAGAGCGCTTCAGTGACACTGAGAACTCAAACTATTTCCCTCAAAAAAGAATGATATCAAAATGGGAAACGTACGAGAACATATTTGGAAAGCTTACTAACATTTACTTCCCCATAAAGCAAACCACTTTGTCTCTTACCAAATGGTTTCCCACCACTGTGTCTAACATTTCTGGATATGTAAAATCAGGAAGTTTGGCACAGCTGGAATTTGAAGTCCCAATCGGTGCAGGTCAATAAGTCTTCCAACATGAACTTACAGGATTCATTTTTTTGGAAGCAAGCACATGACTGGACAAGGCTGTAGATAAACAGACTTTGCCAAGCCAGCCTAATTCCAGGGAGGCAGCTCTAGGGCGCTTCGCTCTGACTGCTGATGCACCCCCACCTTTCCAGCACCGGCCCTGCACCACTGCCACAGAGGGAAGCTGCGAGCAGCCAGCTGAATTAAACTGTGAACACCATACAGGACAGGACGGGAGAAAAAAAAAAAAAAAAAAAAAAAAAAGGTGTTTCTCAATTCTTGCATTTCTATCTATCATTCCCCTATCAAACTCAAAACCACATTATGCTGTAATCAGGAGTGGGCAGAAAAGGTAAGGTTAAAAACACTCAAATGGGGTGTGCTGAGAAACTTTGCTGCGTCTTATTTAATTCCCTTTCAGTCCAAAAGGGAAGGCAAGAAGGGCATATTTCGGGGGGAGAGTGGGAAGAAAAACACAACAGAAGTGTGTTTGCAAAACAGAAGTAAAAGGGAGAAAAACAAACACTAATAAAAGGCTTCAGCCTTTACTAAATACTGCAAGTGCTTCTTTTTTAAGTATAAACAGCGACAGGGAGTTCGAAAATTGTTTTAAAGTCTTAACACTAAGGCACGGTAGTTCAAGATCTTCTTCAACTGCGACCATGAAGGATTTCAGTTACACATCTGACCGAAAGCGAGGGCTGAAAGTCCCTTCCACAGAAAGCCGCACGGACCGGCTGACGTTTATGTAATCTTTTATCAAAGCCACCATATTCCCGGGTTGGCAAACCCCGCTAAGAGCGGCGGCATCGGCGCGCCTGCCCCCGCCGGGCACCGCACGGGCCCCGCGCCCCTTCCGCCCCTGCCCAGCTGGAA